>NW_027420349.1:0-934 GCF_009905375.1 Apium graveolens
GTTTATTTGGGGTCGTCCGAACGTGAATCGGGGCTGAAACCAATGAAACTAGGTTTTTAAATAATTCTCGTAGGCAGTAGTACACGAGGTATGGAGCAAAAATTGAGGCGGCCCTTTTTTGGATATCTTTTCATAATTTGTCCCTATGGATTTATGAAATTGCATTCGCGTTTATTTGGGTTCCGAACGTGAATCGGGGCTGAAACCAATGAAACTAGGTTTTTAAATAATTCTCGGGCAGTAACACGAGGTATGGAGCAAAAATTGAGGCGGCCCGTTTTTTGGATATCTTTTCATAATTTGTCCCTATGGATTTATGAAATTGCATTCGCGTTTATTTGGGGTCGTCCGAACGTGAATCGGGGCTGAAACCAATGAAACTAGGTTTTTAAATAATTCTCGTAGGCAGTAGTACACGAGGTATGGAGCAAAAATTGAGGCGGCCCTTTTTTGGATATCTTTTCATAATTTGTCCCTATGGATTTATGAAATTGCATTCGCGTTTATTTGGGGTCGTCCGAACGTGAATCGGGGCTGAAACCAATGAAACTAGGTTTTAAATAATTCTCGTAGGCAGGTACACGAGGTATGGAGCAAAAATTGAGGCGGCCCGTTTTTTGGATATCTTTTCATAATTTGTCCCTATGGATTTATGAAATTGCATTCGCGTTTATTTGGGGTCGTCCGAACGTGAATCGGGGCTGAAACCAATGAAACTAGGTTTTTAAATAATTCTCGTAGGCAGTAGTACACGAGGTATGGAGCAAAATTGAGGCGGCCCATTTTTTGGATATCTTTTCATAATTTGTCCCTATGGATTTATGAAATTGCATTCGGTTTATTTGGGGTCGTCGAACGTGAATCGGGGCTGAAACCAATGAAACTAGGTTTTAAATAATTCTCGTAGGCAGTAGTACACGAGGTATGGAGCAAA
>NW_027420350.1:0-17281 GCF_009905375.1 Apium graveolens
GCCTTCATCTTCCAAGCCTAAGAGGACAAAGACTGTTCCTCAAACACCTCAAAAGAGAAGGATGATTATTTTGAGAGATGAGTCAGACAGTGAGGAACATGTTTCTACATCAGAACCTGTTGTCAAAGAAGCTGAGAAAGTGACTTCTCAGAAGGATTCTGGAATTGGGGGATCTAAGCTTCTCAAAAGGCTTAGAAGAATGACTGTTGCTGAAACTCCCAAGGAATCCATATCTTCAAAGAGATACAAGAAACAAAGGGCAAAAAGGCCAATTTCAGATGAGGAAGCAGCAGCTAAGGAAGGAGATCAGGAATCTCTGATCTCACAAGAACCAGAATCTGCTAAAACCACTGTTTCTCCATCAACTCCAACTCAGGAAGCTGTTACTGAAAATGCCAACACACCATCTGTGTCTCCTAAGATTGTATCTCCTGTTAATACAGGCACAAGTGCTGATATAGATATCCAGACCTTGGTTGTGCCTGAAGTAATTTTCTTAGAAGCTCCAATAGCAACTAATCCATCAACAACACCTGTTACTGATGCTGCTCACACTCCAGAATTATCTACTACACCTTCTCTGCATCTAGATGCTGATGATCAGAATATAGGTGAGCATTAGGATATGGCTGTTGATCAGAACTTGGAATCAGATCAGAAATTAGAGGATGCTGAAGCCTCCATTACTACTCACACTGTTGTTTTATCAGAAGATATTGATTCTGTAGATTCTGATGCTGCAAATGCTGGAGATACTGGTGATGCTGCTCCAAATGCAGATGCTGATGAAGCAGGTCCTTCAGGACATGTCCCTCAACAAACTGTTCTTAAATCTGAACTTGTTAAGAAGTTTGTTACAAGAGAAGCACCAGTGCCTTGGAGTGAAACTCCTGCAGGACAGGAGTGGACTAAGGAATGGAACTCAATTACTTGTGTCCCATCTGCAAAGAATCTGGCTGAGCACTTGACAAAAACTGATGAGATGTTAAATACTGATGATTTCAAAACTCAGCTTAGAGTCACTACATTGAGTACTAAACATCTACAAGGTCTTCATTCTACTACTCATGCAGAGCTACATAAGATTCAGAAAAAATTCATAAAACATGAACAAATTCAAAAGATTGATAAGAAAAAGTTCTTCCAACCTACCTTTGACAGGATTGCTTATATTGAGAAGACTCAAGATACTCAACAAGCTCAGATTGATGATATTCTGAAAAATCAAGCTTCTCAGCAATCTCAACTTAATGAAATCCAAGCCTCAGGGGAATTTTTGTCTCTCTTCTATTACCTGTGATGCCAAAAAGGGGGAGAAAGTAATTAAGTCCAAATGCAAAATGATAAGACACTGAAGGGGAAGGATGATGAAAGGGATGATCAAGCAAACTCTGGAATGGGTAGAGGTCATAGTCGAGGTAGAGGTTTCTCACCAAGAAAAGCTGAAATCACAAGTCACAGGACAAATTCTGATACTGGGAAAAGAATTAGTTCTACTACTGGTAAAAGGAAAAGTTCTGATGAACTTTTAGATCTTGATGAAGAAATGTCAAGACAGTTATTTTTTCAGGAAAATCCAGGAATGGACTTGGAGAGTTTAATGGAAGAAGAAGCCAGACTTAAATCAGAGAAAGTCACATCTAAATCTGAAGCTTCTGGTGAAAAAGACACTTCCAAAACTCAAAGGCATTGTGATAAAAGAAAGGACAAATACTGAAGCAATATTGGCTAAATCACAACCGCAGATAGATCCAAGATCCAAGGGTAAAGAAAAGGTTGGTGAACCTATCAAGGTTTATGTGCCTCCTGAGAATGAAGAAATCACTGATGAAAAGGATGATCTTGCTCTGACTTCAAGAAAAGTTCTTAAAACAACCTCTGACATGGCTCAAGTTGTTCAGAGTCAAGAGACTGTAAGTTCTGATATTTTGAAGAAGCAAGTAACCTCTGACACAGCTCAAGTTAACTTGATATCAGAAGATAGATCAAAGAAACTCCTACCAGGATTCACTAAAGCAAAACAGACTCAACCTTTGAAGACTGCTGCAAGTGGTTTTGAAGCAAGAGTAGTTACTGGAAAGGAAGCAAGAGATAAAACTGGATTGGGAAGTGCTGATGAAAGAAGAATACAGAACACTACCAATGATCCAACTTCCTTGAGTGAACCAGGTATTGGAGCAACTCCTAAGAGATTGAATCAACTGGAATATGTACAAATGGTTTACCATACCTACTTGAAAGAACACATCTTGTTGTACTTCATGACAGATGGTAGGGTTTATCATATAAGGCAAAATGCCATTCCATTGAAGTATTTTGAAGAATTGGAGCATGTACTATTCTTACTTCAAGTGGATGACAGATTGACAGGAAGTGCTGCAAACTATTTGAAGGATCAGATTCAGAAACAGAAAAGGCTTTATTCTGTTAAGTCTGACAGCACATATGTTCCAAAGTACAGAGATCACAAGGGTGATATAGTTGAAATGAAGTCCAACACTACTAAAATTATAACTACCTTTCTGGGTTACAGGGCTGTGGAATTCAATCTTGAGTCTGATAAGGCATATTTGATCAGACTGGATCAGGATATAAGAAAAGCCAAGATTAATGATCTCAGGGCTGCAATCTTTCAAATTGGTGAAGATACTGCAGAGCTTAAAGATGCTAAAAGGAGGATGATTGATGAACTTAGATATGCTGAGAGATGTTTATTGAAGAACTATATCAGAACAACTCTTGACATCAGAGAGATCAGAAGATGAAGCCAAGTCAAGATTTACAACTGATTAAATTATAATATTTGTACAGACTGAAGCTGTTATCAGAAGTTAAATGTTGGTAAAGCTTTAAGGACTGTAAGTTGTAGTTATCTAGTCTAATTCTCATGCATTTGTACTTAATGTTTTTGACATCATCAAATATCTATTAAACTTGTATATTATGCTAATTTACAAGTTGGGGGAGATTGTTAGATATATTTGATAATGTCATGGCTAATATGATTTATGTTTAGTTTTCAGATCTTACTTAAACAGGATAAATCAGTACTTACTGGAAGTCAGTACTTAAGGATATCAGTACTTATATTATCAGGAGATAATCATCAGAAGATGGATATCAGAACTTAAGTGCTGAAGGACGTTCAGATAAGGACAGTAGTTGATTAAAGGAAAGAAGATCGAGATAAACATAAGAAGAGATATGTATGAAGAAGGAATTCTATGAAGAATAGAATACTTGGAAGAAAAGATATCTGATTGATATATTTTAGGAAGCATAATTATATTTCATATCAATTAGCGATTATCTTGTAACTGTGTAGTATATAAACACAGACATAGGGTTTACACTAAAAGTGTTATCATATTCGAGAAGATTATTCATTGTAACCCTAGCAGCTCTCGTGATATTTATTCATCACTGAGAGGTAACAGTTCCTTACTGTAACAGAGTTTATTGTTTCAATAAAGTTTGTCTTCTGTTACTTGAGTTTTTAGAGTTCGATTTGATTGTACTTTACACTGTATTCACCCCCTCTACAGTGTGTATGACCTAACACACATCTTGAGTCTGTATGAGATGTTGAATCTTGTGCAGTTAGAGGGACTCAAGATGGGTTTCTAGGAGAGCTTTGGTGCTGGCATTTGTAGTGGCTTGAATGGTTGACTGAGTTTGGTTGATTAATTGGAACATGGTTGTTGGGACATGATTATAGCTACATTCTTTGCTGAGTATCCATTCTAGAATTTGAATAAAAAAACTAAGGCCTTCATCTCCCCCTAAGTTGGTGCCAGCTTCATCACCAAAATCATCATCAAACTTAGAAACAACATGAACTCCGAAGTTTGAGTCCACATCATCAGATGTAGAAGGTAGAAAGGACAAGGCATCTTTATCCCTTTGATTGATGTTGTTGTGTGTACTAGATTAAGTATCCTTTATGCCTCCTCATTGCCCTGAAGAGCCAGTGTTTGAAAGGTTATGACAGGGTGAGTAAATGTCTCAGCATCTAGGGAAATAGATACCATAACAGCTCTATATTCTTGCTAATATAGTCTTTTCCTTTCAGCCTCATTGACATTCATTAACTCACTTGCAATGGTTGTCACCCTTATATCACCAGTACCTCTTTTCTCTCATTATCTCTATGTTCTTGCATCAAGGGCTCCCCTTGGCTCACTACCCTCACACCCTCACCTTCACCGTCTATGGTGGGACTTCTCTCATTCTCTTTTTCCATGCTAGAAGAAATAGCATGCATAAGTTCACTCTTTTCCTCTCCTTTTTCCTGAGAGCAACCCAGACTTTTACTCAATATACTCCCTTCCCTCAATCCTAAGAGTGATTGGACAACTACTAAATCATCTACACTTGTAATAGATTTTGAGATGTCAAGTTATGTAGTGACATTCAACGGATGTGAAATATCCGTTGAAAGTGTAGTTGGAATTATGAACGGATGACTGATGTGAAGTATATCCGTTAAAAGACAATCACTTATCAACGGATGATGGATATCCGTTGAGAATGAATAAATGAGAGGAATAGAAGTTAAAAAATTTTTTGAGTCCGTCAAAATTTATTTTAGATTTTTATGCATGGACACTTCAATAGTGAGAAAGAATTGGCAAGTTATCCAACAAATCATCAGTTAGATGATGATCACTTGCATGAATAGTTGGCTCCTCCATGAATTTGAGAGATGGAAAATCAGGAATTGATGTCTTTATCATATCCACATCAGAGAATTTGTTGGATAGTTATGTGTGTGGTGTGTCTATTATGAGAGAATGAGGTTGTGATTTCACATTTACTGGAGCCACATCAAACTGACTTTGTGAAGGTGCAGTAATTGAGACTTTGACTACAGTTGGCACTGTGTGTGCACCCTGTGATTTCCCGTAGGTTTAGCCTTCTTCTTTCTAATGTAGTTTTGTGTTCGGTCAGTTTCTTTACCCCTCTTAGCCTGTGCTCTTGGTTGAGAGTTTTTTTTCAATAGTTACATCCTTTTGGGAGGATACAACTAGAAATGTGGTAATTTCCTTTTGAACAACTACAGTCTTTTGGGAGAGTCCAGTGTGGCTGGTTTGGGTAAAACTTACCTTACCCACCTTATCATTGTTCAATGGATATTACATCATCATCCGTTGATGGATAATGTGTCCAGAAATATATTTGACTTTCAACGGATAAAGATTATCCTATGAGAGAATAATTTTGACTTAGCCAAAATTTAACTCTTTCAAGAAAATCAAATTAATTTATGGCTGCATTACAAATTGCATAGACATCAATAATTAAAATTTAAGAATAGTTTAGCATACCTAACTCACTTACCAACCTAGTAAAAGTTGATTCATCAAGTGGCTTGGTAAAGATGTCTGCAAGTTGCTTCTCACTTGGAACAAAATGAACTTTCAAAGTACCACTCATAACATGCTCTCTTATGAAGTGGTATTTGATGTCAATGTGCTTTGTCCTTGAATGCTGCACAGGATTTTCAGTGATGGCAATGGCACTTGTTTGTCAAAAAAAATTGGAATCTTATCCACATGTAGACTATAATCCAATAGTTGATTTCTCATCCATAGAATTTGTGCACAACAACTACCAGCAGCAATATATTCAGCCTCAGTTGTGGAGGTAGAAACTGAATTATGTTTCTTACTAAACCAGGATACAAGCTTATTTCCTAGAAATCGATATGTTCCAGTTGTGCTTTTTCTGTCTACTTTGCACCCTGCATGATTTGCATCTGAATAACCAATTAGATCAAATCCAGAATTTCTAGGGTACCAAATGTCAAGTTTTTGTGTTCCCTTGAAATATCTGAAAATTCTCTTATTGGCTACTAAATGAGATTCTTTAGAATCAGCATGAAATCTAGCACAAAGACAAGTAGAAAATAATATATATGACCTATTAGTTTTTAAATATAAAAGTGAGTCAACCATGCCTCTATAGTTTGAAATGTCAACAGATTTTCCAGTAGTATTCAATTCAAGTTTAGCGCTAGTGACCATGGGAGTTTTTGCAGATATGTAATCCATTAAGTCAAACTTCTTTAAAATATCATGAACATATTTAGTTTGACAAATGAATATTCCATCACTAATTTGCTTAACTTGTAAACCAAGAAAGTAAGTTAGTTCTCCCATCATGCTCATTTCATATTTACTTTGCATCAATTTCGCAAACTTTTTGCAAAGTTTCTCATCTGTAAAGCCAAATATAATATCATCTATATAAATTTGAACAAGTATATTAAAGCCATTAACATTTCTAAAAAAGAGTTTTGTCAACAGGATCTCTTGGGGAATTATTTTCTAAAAGGAAATTTGACAAAGTATCATACTAGGCTCTAGGTGCTTGCTTCAAACCATAAAGTGCTTTCAAAAGATAGTAAACATAGTCTGGAAAGCTAAGGTCTTCAAAACCTGGAGGTTGACAGACATAGACCTCCTCCTCCAAATCTCCATTCATAAATGCACTTTTAACATCCATTTGATAGACTTTGAAATTGGTATGGTGTAACAACTGAGAAATTATTACAATTTTGCAATATATTAAGTGAGTATTAGGTGTTTTATTATATCATAAATAAGTATTAACCATAAAATATTAGATGTTATGTGCTATATGTGTTGTGTGTGGTTCAAGGTATTTTTCAGGTATTTTATTATGTGTTAAATGCAATTATATCAAAAGTTATACTATCCAGTTTTCGTTTAAATAGTTGTTATTTCGTATAGAGAAATTGGCCTTATTTTGTCTTATGTGGCGTATACCATATTGATTTTGCGAACATTCAGTTAATTTAGAAAATGTCTCGTTTCGTGAAAAATAATTTTTTCGGGCCCCTACGAGTACCCAAAACCCCACAAAAAAATCATATTTTTATTTTTATAAAATTATGGGACTTTCAAATATTTCATATCTTTTCATTTTTGGATTATTTATATTTTTTGGGAAATTTTGGCATATATTTTATAATTATTTGGAATTAAAAATTTAAAAATTATTCCCCATAAATTATTAAGGGCCAATTAATTTTATTAGGAGATATAATTAAGGCCTAAATTATAATTAGGGGAATTATTTTGTAATTATAAATATATTAATTTTTATTAATGAATTATATAAATTTCATAAAAATATCAGAAAAATCAGAAAATTCTCTAAAAATCAGGTTAGGGTTCTTGAATTCGGGTCGAAAATCAATTAGTGATTTTGAGTGATTCTGAGCATCAAATCTTATCGTGTAAGTACTCAAATTGAAGCTTTTGATATGTTCTATTAGTGATTGGTATCAATTTCATGCTTAGATTCATAGATTTTCAATTTGGATTTTTAGGGTTCTTGACTTAAATTATGGGTTTTTGATTCTAGGGTTATTTGATTGATTTGGTGATTTGAATAACTTCATTTAATTGTGTGAAGTAGATTTATGTTATCAATTATATCAAATGATTCCTAGAGAGTCTAATTCGATTATTAGGGTTTATGTCCATTTTTTTTATTTAATCATTTTTTATTGTGATTAATCTTTGGTATGGTAGATGTTAGGGGTTTGATTGTAAGTGTTCTCTGTGATGCCCCCGAATCCGCCATCTTGTGAATCTGAGTCATCACGGTACCATATGCTGAAACATGTATTGTTACAACACATTATATCATAAGATAATCTACAATGGACTATCAATCCACAGATCTCATAATCGATTTCACACTCTCACATAATATACATCATAATAAAGTACCAGTACCAACTAAAGTTGGTTAATTCTAGTCTTGTCATAGCTCCGATCAAACTCGTAACTAGCGCAAGATCATCCATTGGGAAAGATGAAGCTAATAACTTTTAATCCTAATAAGGCTCTTTCCATTTTTATCCCTCTATTGCTCTGAATTATTTTCCTCTTCATCTTTGACTGTGAAAAATATTCATAATAGCAAGGGTGAGCATTTAAATGCTCAGCAAATTTATTCTGTGACACAATGATTTATAAAACATGATTTTAAATTGTTCAAAAATAAAAGAGTGCCAAAACTATTTCAATATTTTAAACTGTAAGCAATGTCATATCAAAGTCATATTTGAGTTGCTATATAAGTAAAAGAGAAGCAAACTCTTATCTGGCACTTGATCTAAAACGGTCACGAGAATAAACTGGTCATATTCCACCCCAATACATCAGTGATGCGATCAACTACCACAGTGTACTGTCGTCATGTATGTCTTACGCTCACCCGATCACGGCTCGTCATAAGGACGCCTAACACACTTGCTAGCATGAAAAACGGGTTTCATCTCAAACCCACGGCCACACATGAGCCGATAATAAACAATATCTGCATCTCGGATAAATAATAAATAAACCATGGATACTTCCATGTTGACCAGTACAGATGAAAGAATCCTCGGATGATTTACCATATTCATTCAACATGAAATTTTGAAAGAATATAAAGAAAACAATTTTAATCTGGTTTGAACAATAAATCGGTTATGAAGCGAAATGAATTATCGACACGAATAATGTGTCGATCATATGATTAGTAACAATGATTTTTCTAGGATAAATGAGAATAATCGAGAATCAAGTGAAAGTTGGGTTGCTGGAATAATAAAACACCCTTAATAAATAATCAACCATAAAAGATCAAACCAAACCAAACTTACCCAGTATATCCTGCAAAAGCAGGGTCTGGGAAGGGTATGATGTATGCAGCCTTCCCCTCATTCAAAAGAAGGAAGAGGTTGTTTCCCAAAAGACCCCCGGCTTATGTGTGAACATGTGTAAATATAGAATATAACTATAAAAAGATATAATACGCAATACCGAATAGTGAATGTTTGTAGTCACTTTTATCCCACATAAAAACACTTTTGATATCTTTAACCCAATCTTACTTAAGAACACTCGCAGAACTTCTAATTTGTAAATCAAATAACTCTCTGTTCAAAAAAACAAGACATTCTATCTACCAAAAAAATGATTAGTGCCAATAATGTATGAAACCCAGAATGCAATAATAATAGAATTAAGTACCTTAACCAAATGAATAAACTGACACTATATGTTACTAACATTGTATGCTACTAACACCTCAAAATACAAGATCAATCTATCCCATAAGTTAATCAACCACTCTAATTCGCCGCCTCCAAGACCTTCTATCTAATACCATATCCCCCCCTGAAGGTTTAAAAAAGGCAAATATAGTGAAAGTAGGTTATCCCAAGTTCTTCTCGGTCTTCCTTTCCTTCTCACACCCGGCAACACTAAACCTTCAACTCTCCGCACTGGAGCCGTTATACGCCTCCTCCGAACATGTCCAAACCATTGCAATCTACCTTCCATTACTTTTTTTTATTAGAGATACAACTCTTAATTGCATTCTGAAAAAACCCATCGACAATCTATCTAACAAGGTGCGGCCACAAATCCAATGCAACATCCTCATTTCCGCTACCTCTAGGTGTTGTTCTTGGGCCTTCGTTACCGCCCAACATTCCGCCCCATACAACAAAGCTGGTTTAATCGCCATTCGATAAAATCTTCCTTTTAATTTTAAAGGAATCTTTTTATCACACAGTACTCCTGAAGTATCCCTCCACTTTAACCATCCAGATTACAAACGATGAATAACATCAGCATCTATCTTACCATCTTTATGAATCATAGATCCCAAATACTTGAAACTTTCTTTCGGAACTAATAAATGCTCTCCAATTCTAACATCAACCCCCTCTTCATCTGGTTCATTACTAAAATTACACCACATGTATTCAGTTTTTGAATGACTAACACGCAAGCCCAAAGTCTCCAATGTAACTCTCCATTGTTCTGACTTCTCATTAATCTCCGACTTTTTCTCATTAATAATAACTATGTCATCCGTAAAAAGTCCTGGATTTCTCTAGTGAGTACATCTATAATTATTGCGAATAAAAATGGACTTAATGATGATCCTTGATGAAGTCCTATCTTGACCGGAAAATATTGAGTATCACCAACAGGTGTCCCGACACTAGTCATTACTTGAGAATACATTTATTGAACTACCCCCACATATAGCCAGGACACACCTTACTCTCCAAACTTGTCCAAATTACGCTACGCAGAACACTATCATAAGCTTTTTCCAAATCTATAAACACCATGTGCAGGTCCCTCCCACGTTCCCTATATTTCTCCATTAAACGCCTAAGAAGATGAATCGCCTCCATTGTCGACCTTTCAGGCATGAAACCAAATTTATTTTCTAGACACTGTAACCTTGCTTCTAAGCCTAATTTCAATCACTCACTCCCATAATTTCATAGTATGACTTAAAAGTTTAATACCACAAAAGTTACTATAATTCTGAGTATCACCCTTATTCTTGTAATTTGGAATAACCATACTAAGCTTCCATTCATGTGGTATCTTACTAGTCCGAAAAATAAGATTGAAGAGTTTAGCCAACCACCACTCACCCTCCTTACCTAAACACCACCATACCTCTATAGGTATTTCACTGGACCAGTGGCTTTACTTTTACCCATCTTCCTTAATGCCAACTCAATTTCTTCACCATTTATAGGTTGTATATTAGAATCGTAATACGATTGATGAACTGTTTCCCACTCAATCTCCTCTCCACTTATACGAGACTCGTTAAATAACTGTCTGAAATAGTGATACCATCTACATTTAATATCATCATCCTTGACTAACACGCGTGCATTTTCATCCTTAATAAATCTGGCAAATCCCAAATCTCGTTGTCTCTTTTCTCGTGCCTTTGCTAGTTTATAAATTCCATTTGCTCCCTCATTTTTAGATAGACATGTATACATTTCTTCATAAACCTTATCCTTCGCCTCCACCACAGCCCTTTTTGCTAGACGTTTGCTTCATTATAGAGAATTTTCTTTGTATCAAATTCCTCTTGTTCATGGCAGCATATAAGCTCCTTAAAGCGTGCATGTTTAACTTTTACTCGCTCTTGCACATCCTCATTCCACCACCAAGAATCTTTTTGATCATGAATTTTCCCCGAGGTGATTCTCAACATATCTTTAGCCACACCCCTAATTAAAGAAGCCAAATGATTCCATATTTGGTTTACATCATCCCCAACAAAGCTTCATTATTCCAAACCAATTCGTTCCTTGAAAATCCGTACTCTTTCACCCCTCAGATTTTTCCATAAAATACGCGGCGCCGTCTCCTGAATACCTACTATTCTCTTTCTCCTCATAAAAATATCCATTACCAACAAACGATGTTGTGTAGCACACATCTCATCCGGAATCACTTTACAATCTTTATAATTTTTGTTAGGTCTTCTCGTAAGAAAATAATCTATTCGTGTGCTACAACCACCACTCTTAAAAGTAATTAAATGAGCATCCCTCTTTTTGAAACAAGAATTAACTATCATTAATTCATGAGCTAATACAAATTCTAAAAGAGTACATCCACCTTCATTCCTTATACCATATCCAAAACCCTCATGAGTACCAATATATCCATCAGAATGCTCACCAATATGGCCATTAAAATCACCCCCGATATATAAAATTTGATCACTAGGTATTGTACTAAACTAAATCATCTAAACAATCCCAGAAGAGTTTTTCCTCCTCATCTCCCAAACCAGCATGTGGAGCGTAGGCACTAACAATATTAACAACCACAACATCCACAACTAGTTTAATCATCATCACCCTATCATTAAATCGAATCACCTCTACATTATTCCTCAGTTGTGTACGTAAAATAATACCAACACCATTCATATTGGTTACAACACCTGAATACCATAATTTAAATCCATTGGCTTCCTTTGTCTTAGCACCCTTCCACTTATTCTCTTGCTCACAAATTGCATCATGTCTTTTCTTTAACCCATCTACAAGTTCCAAAAACTTCCCAGTAAGAGTGCCTACATTCAAAGAACCTACCCTAAAGATAGAATCAACGACCTACCTATTACTCCCTCTACTCTCCAAAATACCGCTACTAGAAGTTGCCATAAATGAAATTACACCACTTATAAGAACAAAAAAACACTAAATGAACACAATAAATGACTCATAAAATTAAGAACGATGAATAAATTATAAGATACAATACTGAAAGTGACTGTTGCAAGTCACTCATTTTTCTTCATAGATCCACCTAGACAAGATGTGTATGATGTATATATCTTCTTCAAAAAGTAACCAATAGCAAAGGAACATCCACAACACTGACCCTTGTATCTCAAAAAATATAATGGTGTGGTTTCTCAAACACTACACAACCCCACATATGCCTCCATGATTACCCAATAATTATATTATACAAATGAAGTGCCAAAAAAGGTGGACAATCTGAAAATGTAGAAAATAAAATATCGGGAATCATTCAAGAAATGAAGATGGTAACGGCCGCTTGATCACTCCAAACTCTTTTTCCAGTATTCTTCAAGATGCGTGACCCAAACGTCGAAAGAAATATAAAAATTGTCTTACGTATACTAAAACTTTTCAATTGATGAAAACAGGCTTCCGAAGAACAATGTGTTAGTGTATACTGAAAATATTTATTTGAAGTATATACATTTATTTCTGGCCAGTTTAATTGAGAATCATTTGAATGTTTACATGTTGTCTAATATTATATATTGTGAATAATCTAGTATCAAATGGGATACAGAATATTAGATTGTTAAATACAGTTATATAATATAATAAGGTTCACAGCACAGGTGGTGTTGGACAACCCACTGGTATGGCTGTAGTATTATTTAGATTAGTTTATATTGACTAATAAATAATACTAGTATACTTTGTGTATATTAAACAAGATCAAATTTAGAATTGTTCCCTTAATACTGATTAAGAAGGAGAACTAAGATTCTATGTTATTATTAATGCTTAGGTTCTTAATCCGGAAATAGTAATTGACACGTGTATATTATTTACATGCTTTGATTTATATATGAAGTAATTCTTTTGAATTATATCATTATATTTTGGGTGATGGAATTATATACATGGTGGATATTATTTATTGAAGGAATCCATGTCCTGATAATATTCGAGTTAATGATGTCCCCTTGAAAGCTCAAAAAGATTTAATTATGTGAAACCCTGCAGGTGGAATTTATTCTGGCATAATTAAATAAAGGTTGAGTGGATGATCAAGGATAAAAGATATTAATTAAATAAATTATCAGTAATTTTTTTAATTAATGGACATGCGATATTTTAAACATGGGGAATTTAATAAGCAAATAATATTGGAACCGAATTAATTATTTAAATTACGGTATTAGGAAAGGTAGTGCAAATATTAATTCTTTAGTGGATTGAATTAATATTTAATTACATTGGGATAGGCTCAAGATGTAATTATAAGGCCCAACCTAATTATCCATGGTCCATATTGTAGTCTATATATATTCTTATTCTCTTCTTGCTTGGTAGGGTGTGAAAAATATATTGTAGCCACCAAGAAGCAAGAATAAAGGATAACTTGAGAAGACGGAGGCCAAACTTCGCTCAAGGGAATTTGGGAATACAATAGAAGAGCGTGGAATCAACCGTTAACAAGGTGATTTTCTTTTTGTAATCTTTATCATAAAACGTAATATCACCCCAAGTCCGTGGTTCCCAACAATTGGTATCAAGAGCCTGGTAATGGGTTCTACATTTTATGATATAATGTCCATGTCGTAATTATATATGCGTGTATATAGTGTTTTTCTTGTATTGGTTTTGATGCAGGTTGTTAATCCACTATTATGGCCATGTATATTTTAATTATGTGTTTGGATCCCACGTGGTTTAATCGTGGTTAATTTTTGTTTTGGTTTCCACGTGGTTTAATCGTGGTTGTAATTTATACGAGGGTTAATCGTGTTAGAATAGATTTTACAAAATTAGTTTTGTATTAGATCTATTTTTTTGTAATTGTTCCGGGTATTTTGTAATAATTATGTGCGATCGAAAATCAATTCCGGTGTTTTTTTTGTTCCGCTGTGCAACACAAGGGGCTGGTGTTGGTGTTTGGTTCGAACAAAAACCAAAACAAAACTCAACAGACAAGGTACTGGCGGCTGGCGCGTGGAAATTCTGCAGAAACAGGGGGTAACGCAGGCCGAACCTGCGCAACATGCCGAGTTATGGCGGTAACGCAGGCCGAACCTGCGCAACATGCCCAGTTTGGTTGTAACGCAGGTCGGACCTGCGCAACACGCCCAGATTGGCTGTAACGCAGGTCTGACATGCGCAACAGGTGCTGGCGGTAGAAATTTTTTTCTCAAGAGCTGGAATTTTTTTCAAAGGGCCATAATAGTGGAAAATTTATTTTAATTTTTTCCATTAATTTTTTAATTATTGCTTTAATTTATTGATTATGTGTGTCGTTAATTATGTGTGTAATTCCTTTAAAATTGCATGTTTAACATAATTAGGACGACATGGACATAAATTTTATTTATTGCTTTAATTAAATGTTATATGTTGCTAAAATTATGTGTATATTTTGAATACATGATTAGACATAATTGTAACGACATAGGGCCCCATTTAATTTTAAAATTCCTCAATTTTAATAAAAATTCTAAGTGGGAGAGGGAATTAATATGAAATTAAATCCCATGGTCTCCATTATTGTTTGTATGTAATTTAACATAAAGACGAATATAAATTATATATATGTCACCAATCGTGGCATGTAATTTATGGTGTCTAGAATGTTATAGAAATTACTAGAACAAACTTCTTAAATTAATAAATTTTAAAAAGGAATAAATACGAATTTTCTTTATTTCTGATATGGGGCGATTTTGTCAAAAACAGGTTCATCGAACTTGTAAGGCTGTGGGTATTAAGTGAGACCGATGTGACTCCTCCGCTACCTGGAAATCAAACCATTGATGAATGTTGAATTGAAGTATTCTATTCAAGGCAAAAATTATGAATATTGGAAGGTATACACGCCACCCATCGTGGCGTACCAAGTTCCATAGATTTCGAATAATTTAAGATTTGATGATGGTATACACTTAGCTATAAAAAATAATATAGTACAGCCCAACTTGGCATATTGTTTAGTAATAGGACCGAAGTAACATTTAAACAAAATTAGGTGGTATACATGTCACACATCGTGGCGTACCAGAAACTTATGGTGTTTAGATGTTAGTGCATTTAATTTTAATAATTGTTAAAGGAATCAATAGCTCTTAATAATTAATGCACCCTTATTTATGTGTAATGTGATGTTTTTTTTATGCATGATTCTCAGGATAAAATGGGCTTTAATCTACTATTCACCATACTTAAGGATAACAAACTTACCGGACCTAACTATATTGAATGGAAACGAAATTTGGACATTGTGTTGACTGCTGAGGAGTACAAGTTTTGCACTTATGAACCCAAGCCTGATCAGCCTGCTACTGATGCTCCTGAAGATGAGAGAGTATTATAAGCGGTGGATTAAGGCTGATGAGATATCGCGATGTTACATTCTGGCAGCAATGTCGGGTGTTTTGCAGCATCAGCATCAGTATATGGCCACTGCTTCGGATATGCTCTTTAATCTCAAGGAACTTTTTGGAGATCAGAATAGGGCTGCTAGGAAAGTAGCCATGAAGGCTTTAATGAACACTCAGATGGCTGAAGGAACACCTGGAAGGGATCATGTTCTCAAGATGATGTCACATCTGAATGAGATAGAGATCCTTGGTGCTGAACTTGACAGGAAAACCCAGATTGACATTATCCTTATGAGCTTGTCCAAGAGTTTTGAGCAGTTCCGCTTGAATTACAACATGAACAAGAGGCAGTATAGTCTCGCGGAACTGCTGACAGAACTTCAGGCAGCTGAAGGATTATTTCAGCAGAGTGTTCAAGTGAATATGGCTGAGAAAGGTTCTTCCTCTAAGCCGAAAGGTATTAAGAAGAAGAAAAAGGCTCAGACACGGAAAGCTGTGAAGGCAGTGGGAGTTCAGGGTGGTGTGAAAAAGCCTAAGGGAAAGTGCTTCAGATGCAAACAGTCAGGTCACTGGAAACAGGATTGTCCTCTTCCTAAGAAGACAAACAATACTGTTATGTCTCTTTCTCTAGTTACAGAAACATTTATAGCGGCTATATCTACGAGCACTTGGTGTTTAGATACAGGAGCCACTGATCATGTTTGTAATTCTATGCAGGGGTTCCAGCTATCCAGAATGCTTAGAGATGGTGAGATATACGTGTTTATGGGAGATGCTACGAAAGTAGCAGTAGTTGCAGTAGGAGTTATTCATTTATCTTTTGGTTCTGATAGGATTTTGGTTTTGAAAAATTGTCTTTATGTACCTTCTTTTAGAAGGAATTTAATTTCGATTTCTAAACTTGCTTTGGATGGTTATAATGTTTGTTTGGATCGTAATGTTTCTATTATGATGAATAAATGAATTATATGTTCTGGTACATTGCAAGACAATTTGTATATAATTAATCCTAGTCAACCTGCACTGCAACTGCAATTTAGGGAATTGAACAACACATCTACTAACTCTACTAAAAGAAAGGAGCCTTCTAGTATGAACCAAACATATATTTGGCACTTGAGATTAGGTCATATTAACTTGAGGAGGATTCAAGACTGGTAGTAGACGGGCCTTTAAGCTTATTGGCAGTGGAGCCATTTCCAGTTTGTGAATCCTGCTTGGAAGGTAAAATGACTAATAGGCCTGTCAAGGCAATAAAGGGAGAATAGAGCCAAACAACTGTTAGAATTGGGTTCACTCTAATTTATGTGGACCCATGAATATCCAAGCAAGAGGTGGTTAGTAATATTTCACAGCACTTTCATTGGATGATTATTCTAGAATGTGGTACGTTATTTGTTGCGTCCGTAAGTCCTGAAGTGCTTTGATAAGTCAAAGAGTACAAAGCTAAAAGGACGAGATAGAAAGTGACTTAAGTAAAAGATTCAAGTCACTACCGATCAGATCGTGTGGTGGAATACTTGCTTGGAGAATTTAGGGATATTTATCAGAAACTGGGATAGAATCCCAGTTAACTGCACAGGCATACCCCAGCAGAACGGTGTAGCAGAGAGAAGGAATCAGACTCTTTAGAGAGTGTTAGATCGATGATGAGTTATTCGGATTTACCCAAGTCATTTTGGGGACATGCCTTAGAGATAGCTATCTTTGAACTTAGTACCTTCTAAGTCGGTTCCTAAAACCCCTTAGAATTGTGGACCGGGGATAACCAAGTCTAAGACATATTCGTATGGGG
>NW_027420351.1:0-98669 GCF_009905375.1 Apium graveolens
AAATATGGCCCCAATGACTTGTACGCAAAGGGGTACCAAGAGGTGTTAAAGGATGTAATTGCATGTACTGAGGTTTAACATGTTAATTATATCTATATTTGGTGGCAAGTGACTCTTAAAGGGTGCAAAGTGACTCCTAATATGGTGAAAAGTGACTAACATGGTTAATTAGAACCAAAATGTGGACCAAAATTGACTTGTGGAATATGGCACTAGAGGTGGTAAAAGGATTTCTAATTGCATGTACATGATGTTAACATGTTAATTGTACCAATATGATGGCAAGTGACTCTTATAAGGTGCAAAGGACTCTAATATGGTGAGAAGTCACTTCATGATTGATTAGAGCCAAAATGTGGCCCAAAATTGACTTGTAGGAAAGGGGTACCAAGAGGTGGTTAAAGGATGTCTAATTGCATTTACGTGATTAACATGTTAATTGTATCAATATGGGGCAAGTGACCTCTTATAGGTTGTAAAGGTACTCTAATATGGTGAACAGTGACTTACATGGTTGATAGAGGCAAATGTGGAACAAAATTAACTTGTATGAAAGTGGCATTAATAGGTGGTAAAAGGATTTCAAATTGGATGTATATGATGTTAACATGTCAATTGTTGCATATATGGTGGAAAGTGACTCTTATAGGGTGCAAAGTGACTCTATTATGGTGAGAAGTGACTAACACGGTTAATAGAACCAAAATGTGGACCAAAATTGACTTGTATGATATGCACTAAGAGTGGTAAAATGATTTCTAATTGCATGTACATGATGTTAACATGTTATTGTACCAATATTGATGGCAAGTGACTCTTATAAGGTGTAAAGTGACTCTAATATGGTGAGAAGTCACTTACATGATTGATTAGAGCCAAAATGTGGCCCAAAATTGACTTGTACGAAAGGGGTACCAAGAGGTGGTTAAAGGATGCTAATTGCATGTATATGATGTTAACATGTTAATTATATCAATATTTGGTGGCAAGTGACTCTTAAAGGGTGCAAAGTGGACTCTAATATGGTGAAAAAGTGACTAACATGGTTATTAGAACCAAAATGTGGACCAAAAGTGACTTCTATGATATAGGGGCACTAAGAGGTGGTAAAAGGATTTCTAATAACATGTACATGATGTTAACATGTTAATTGTACCCATATATGATGGCAAGTGACTCTTATAATTGCAAAGTGACTCTAATATGGTGAGAAGTCACTTACATGATTGATTAGAGCCAAAATGTGGGCCCAAAATTGACTTGTAGGAAAAGGGGTACCAAGAGGTGGTTAAAGGATGTCTAATTGCATGTACATGATGTGAACATGTTAATTTATCATATACGGTGGCAAGTGACTCCTATAGGGTGCAAAGTGACTCTTATAGGGTGTAAAGGTACCTAATATGGTGAACAGTGACTTACATGGTTGATTAGAGCCAAAATGTGGAACCAAAATTAACTTGTATGAAAGTGGCATTAAGAGGTGGTAAAGGATGTCAAATTGATGTATATGATGTTAACATGTCAATTGTTGCATATATGGTGGAAAGTGACTCTTATAGGGTGCAAAGTGACTCTAATATGGTGAGAAGTGACTAGCATGGTTAATTAGAACCAAAATGTGGACCAAAATTGACTTGTATGAATATGTCACTAAGAGGTGGTAAAAGGATTTCTAATTGCATGTACATGATGTTAACATATTAATTGTACCAATATATGATGGCAAGTGACTCTTATAAGGTGCAAAGTGACTCTAATATGGTGAGAAGTCCCTTACATGATTGATTAGAGCCAAATATGGCCCAAAATTGACTTGTAGGAAAGGGGTACCAAGAGGTGGTTAAAGGATGTCTAATTGCATGTACATGATGTGAACAATGTAATTGTATCAATATACGGTGGCAAGTGACTCCTATAGGGTGCAACGTGACTCTTATAGGGTGTAAAGGTACTCTAATATGGTGAACAGTGACTTACATGGTTGATTAGAGCCAAAATGTGGAACAAAATTAACTTGTATGAAGTGGCATTAAGAGGTGGTAAAAGGATGTCAAATTGGATGTATATGATGTTAACATGTCAATTGTTGCATATATGGTGGAAAGTGACTCTTATAGGGTGCAAAGTGACTCTAATATGGTGAGAAGTGACTAACATGGTTAATTAGAACCAAAATGTGGACCAAAATTGACTTGTATGAATATTGCACTAAGAGGTGGTAAAAGGATTTCTAATTGCATGTCCATGATGTTAACATGTTAATTGTACCAATATATGATGGCAAGTGACTCTTATAAGGTGCAAAGTGACTCTAATATGGTGAGAAGTCACTTACATGATTGATTAGAGCCAAAATATGGCCCAAAATTGACTTGTACGCAAGGGGTACCAAGAGGTGGTTAAAGGATGTCTAATTGCATGTACATTATGTTAACATGTTAATTATATCTATATTTGGTGGCAAGTGACTCTTAAAGGGTGCAAAGTGACTCTAATATGGTGAAAAGTGACTAACATGGTTAATTAGAACCAAAATGTGGACCAAAATTGACTTGTATGAATATGGCACTAAGAGGTGGTAAAAGGATTTCTAATTGCATGTACATGATGTTAACATGTTAATTGTACCAATATATGATGGCAAGTGACTCTTATAAGGTGCAAAGTGACTCTAATATGGTGAGAAGTCACTTACATGATTGATTAGAGCCAAAATGTGGCCCAAAATTGACTTGTAGGAAAGGGGTACCAAGAGGTGGTTAAAGGATGTCTAATTGCATTTACGTGATGTTAACATGTTAATTGTATCAATATATGGGGCAAGTGACTCTTATAGGGTGTAAAGGTACTCTAATATGGTGAACAGTGACTTACATGGTTGATTAGAGGCAAAATGTGGAACAAAATTAACTTGTATGAAAGTGGCATTAATAGGTGGTAAAAGGATGTCAAATTGGATGTATATGATGTTAACATGTCAATTGTTGCATATATGGTGGAAAGTGACTCTTATAGGGTGCAAAGTGACTCTATTATGGTGAGAAGTGACTAACACGGTTAATTAGAACCAAAATGTGGACCAAAATTGACTTGTATGAATATGGCACTAAGAGGTGGTAAAATGATTTCTAATTGCATGTACATGATGTTAACATGTTAATTGTACCAATATATGATGGCAAGTGACTCTTATAAGGTGTAAAGTGACTCTAATATGGTGAGAAGTCACTTACATGATTGATTAGAGCCAAAATGTGGCCCAAAATTGACTTGTACGAAAGGGGTACCAGAGGTGGTTAAAGGATGTCTAATTGCATGTATATGATGTTAACATGTTAATTATATCAATATTTGGTGGCAAGTGACTCTTAAAGGGTGCAAAGTGACTCTAATATGGTGAAAAAGTGACTAACATGGTTAATTAGAACCAAAATGTGGACCAAAATTGACTTCTATGAATATGGCACTAAGAGGTGGTAAAAGGATTTCTAATAACATGTACATGATGTTAACATGTTAATTGTACCAATATATGATGGCAAGTGACTCTTATAAGGTGCAAAGTGACTCTAATATGGTGAGAAGTCACTTACATGATTGATTAGAGCCAAAATGTGGCCCAAAATTGACTTGTAGGAAAGGGGTACCAAGAGGTGGTTAAAGGATGTCTAATTGCATGTACATGATGTGAACATGTTAATTGTATCAATATACGGTGGCAAGTGACTCCTATAGGGTGCAAAGTGACTCTTATAGGGTGTAAAGGTACTCTAATATGGTGAACAGTGACTTACATGGTTGATTAGAGGCAAAATGTGGAACAAAATTAACTTGTATGAAAGTGGCATTAAGAGGTGGTAAAAGGATGTCAAATTGGATGTATATGATGTTAACATGTCAATTGTTGCATATATGGTGGAAAGTGACTCTTATAGGGTGCAAAGTGACTCTAATATGGTGAGAAGTGACTAACATGGTTAATTAGAACCAAAATGTGGACCAAAATTGACTTGTATGAATATTGCACTAAGAGGTGGTAAAAGGATTTCTAATTGGATGTCCATCATGTTAACATGTTAATTGTACCAATATATGATGGCAAGTGACTTCTATAAGGTGCAAAGTGACTCTAATATGGTGAGAAGTCACTTACATGATTGATTAGAGCCAAAATCTGGCCCAAAATTGACTTGTACGAAAGGGGTACCAAGAGGTGATTAAAGGATGTCTAATTGCATGTACATGATGTTAACCAAGTTAATTATATCAATATTTGGTGGCAAGTGACTCTTAAAGGGTGCAAAGTGACTCTAATATGGTAAAAGTGACTAACATGGTTGATTAGAGCCAAAATGTGGAACAAAATTACTTGTATGAATATGGCACTAATAGTGGTAAAAGGATTTCTAATTGCATGTCCATGATGTTAACATGTTAATTGTACCAATATATGATGGCAAGTGACTCTTATAAGGTGCAAAGTGACTCTAATATGGTGAGAAGTCACTTACATGATTGATTAGAGCCAAAATGTGGCCCAAAATTTGACTTGTACGCAAGGGGTACCAAGAGGTGGTTAAAGGATGTCTAATTGCATGTACATGATGTTAACATGTTAATTATATCAATATTTGGTGGCAAGTGACTCTTAAAGGGTGCAAAGTGACTCTAATATGGTGAGAAGTGACTAACATGGTGTAAAGGTACTATAATATGGTGAACAGTGACTTACATGGTTGATTAGAGCCAAAATGTGGAACAAAATTAACTTGTATGAAAGTGGCATTAATAGGTGGTAAAAGGATGTCAAATTGGATGTATATGATGTTAACATGTCAATTGTTGCATATATGGTGGAAAGTGACTTTTATAGGGTGCAAAGTGACTCTAATATGGTGAGAAGTGACTAACATGGTTAATTAGAACCAAAATGTGGACCAAAATTGACTTGTATGAATATGGCACTTATAGGTGGTAAAAGGATTTCTAATTGCATGTCCATGATGTTAACATGTTAATTGTACCAATATATGATGGCAAGTGACTCTTATAAGGTGCAAAGTGACTCTAATATGGTGAGAAGTCACTTACATGATTGATTAGAGCCAAAATGTGGCCCAAAATTGACTTGTACGCAAGGGGTACCAAGAGGTGGTTAAAGGATGTCTAATTGCATGTACATGATGTTAACATGTTAATTATATCTATATTTGGTGGCAAGTGACTCTTAAAGGGTGCAAAGTGACTCTAATATGGTGAAAAAGTGACTAACATGGTTAATTAGAACCAAAATGTGGACCAAAATTGACTTCTATGAATATGGCACTAAGAGGTGGTAAAAGGATTTCTAATAACATGTACATGATGTTAACATGTTAATTGTACCAATATATGATGGCAAGTGACTCTTATAAGGTGCAAAGTGACTCTAATATGGTGAGAAGTGACTAACATGGTTAATTAGAACCAAAATGTGGACCAAAGTTGACTTGTATGAATATGGCACTAAGAGGTGGTAAAAGGATTTCTAATTGCATGTACATGATGTTAACATGTTAATTGTACCAATATATGATGGCAAGTGACTCTTATAAGGTGCAAAGTGACTCTAATATGGTGAGAAGTCACTTACATGATTGATTAGAGCCAAAATGTGGCCCAAAATTGACTTGTAGGAAAGGGGTACCAAGAGGTGGTTAAAGGATGTCTAATTGCATTTACGTGATGTTAACATGTTAATTGTATCAATATATGGGGCAAGTGACTCTTATAGGGTGTAAAGGTACTCTAATATGGTGAACAGTGACTTACATGGTTGATTAGAGGCAAAATGTGGAACAAAATTAACTTGTATGAAAGTGGCATTAATAGGTGGTAAAAGGATGTCAAATTGGATGTATATGATGTTAACATGTCAATTGTTGCATATATGGTGGAAAGTGACTCTTATAGGGTGCAAAGTGACTCTATTATGGTGAGAAGTGACTAACACGGTTAATTAGAACCAAAATGTGGACCAAAATTGACTTGTATGAATATGGCACTAAGAGGTGGTAAAATGATTTCTAATTGCATGTACATGATGTTAACATGTTAATTGTACCAATATATGATGGCAAGTGACTCTTATAAGGTGTAAAGTGACTCTAATATGGTGAGAAGTCACTTACATGATTGATTAGAGCCAAAATGTGGCCCAAAATTGACTTGTACGAAAGGGGTACCAAGAGGTGGTTAAAGAATGTCTAATTGCATGTATATGATGTTAACATGTTAATTATATCAATATTTGGTGGCAAGTGACTCTTAAAGGGTGCAAAGTGACTCTAATATGGTGAAAAAGTGACTAACATGGTTAATTAGAACCAAAATGTGGACCAAAATTGACTTCTATGAATATGGCACTAAGAGGTGGTAAAAGGATTTCTAATAACATGTACATGATGTTAACATGTTAATTGTACCAATATATGATGGCAAGTGACTCTTATATGGTGCAAAGTGACTCTAATATGGTGAGAAGTCACTTACATGATTGATTAGAGCCAAAATGTGGCCCAAAATTGACTTGTAGGAAAGGGGTACCAAGAGGTGGTTAAAGGATGTCTAATTGCATGTACATGATGTGAACATGTTAATTGTATCAATATACGGTGGCAAGTGACTCCTATAGGGTGCAAAGTGACTCTTATAGGGTGTAAAGGTACTCTAATATGGTGAACAGTGACTTACATGGTTGATTAGAGCCAAAATGTGGAACAAAATTAACTTGTATGAAAGTGGCATTAAGAGGTGGTAAAAGGATGTCAAATTGGATGTATATGATGTTAACATGTCAATTGTTGCATATATGGTGGAAAGTGACTCTTATAGGGTGCAAAGTGACTCTAATATGGTGAGAAGTGACTAGCATGGTTAATTAGAACCAAAATGTGGACCAAAATTGACTTGTATGAATATGTCACTAAGAGGTGGTAAAAGGATTTCTAATTGCATGTACATGATGTTAACATATTAATTGTACCAATATATGATGGCAAGTGACTCTTATAAGGTGCAAAGTGACTCTAATATGGTGAGAAGTCCCTTACATGATTGATTAGAGCCAAAATGTGGCCCAAAATTGACTTGTAGGAAAGGGGTACCAAGAGGTGGTTAAAGGATGTCTAATTGCATGTACATGATGTGAACAATGTAATTGTATCAATATACGGTGGCAAGTGACTCCTATAGGGTGCAACGTGACTCTTATAGGGTGTAAAGGTACTCTAATATGGTGAACAGTGACTTACATGGTTGATTAGAGCCAAAATGTGGAACAAAATTAACTTGTATGAAAGTGGCATTAAGAGGTGGTAAAAGGATGTCAAATTGGATGTATATGATGTTAACATGTCAATTGTTGCATATATGGTGGAAAGTGACTCTTATAGGGTGCAAAGTGACTCTAATATGGTGAGAAGTGACTAACATGGTTAATTAGAACCAAAATGTGGACTAAAATTGACTTGTATGAATATTGCACTAAGAGGTGGTAAAAGGATTTCTAATTGCATGTCCATGATGTTAACATGTTAATTGTACCAATATATGATGGCAAGTGACTCTTATAAGGTGCAAAGTGACTCTAATATGGTGAGAAGTCACTTACATGATTGATTAGAGCCAAAATATGGCCCAAAATTGACTTGTACGCAAGGGGTACCAAGAGGTGGTTAAAGGATGTCTAATTGCATGTACATGATGTTAACATGTTAATTATATCTATATTTGGTGGGAAGTGACTCTTAAAGGGTGCAAAGTGACTCTAATATGGTGAAAAGTGACTAACATGGTTAATTAGAACCAAAATGTGGACCAAAATTGACTTGTATGAATATGGCACTAAGAGGTGGTAAAAGGATTTCTAATTGCATGTACATGATGTTAACATGTTAATTGTACCAATATATGATGGCAAGTGACTCTTATAAGGTGCAAAGTGACTCTAATATGGTGAGAAGTCACTTACATGATTGATTAGAGCCAAAAATGTGGCCCAAAATTGACTTGTAGGAAAGGGGTACCAAGAGGTGGTTAAAGGATGTCTAATTGCATTTACGTGATGTTAACATGTTAATTGTATCAATATATGGGGCAAGTGACTCTTATAGGGTGTAAAGGTACTCTAATATGGTGAACAGTGACTTACATGGTTGATTAGAGGCAAAATGTGGAACAAAATTAACTTGTATGAAAGTGGCATTAATAGGTGGTAAAAGGATGTCAAATTGGATGTATATGATGTTAACATGTCAATTGTTGCATATATGGTGGAAAGTGACTCTTATAGGGTGCAAAGTGACTCTATTATGGTGAGAAGTGACTAACACGGTTAATTAGAACCAAAATGTGGACCAAAATTGACTTGTATGAATATGGCACTAAGAGGTGGTAAAATGATTTCTAATTGCATGTACATGATGTTAACATGTTAATTGTACCAATATATGATGGCAAGTGACTCTTATAAGGTGTAAAGTGACTCTAATATGGTGAGAAGTCACTTACATGATTGATTAGAGCCAAAATGTGGCCCAAAATTGACTTGTACGAAAGGGGTACCAAGAGGTGGTTAAAGGATGTCTAATTGCATGTATATGATGTTAACATGTTAATTATATCAATATTTGGTGGCAAGTGACTCTTAAAGGGTGCAAAGTGACTCTAATATGGTGAAAAAGTGACTAACATGGTTAATTAGAACCAAAATGTGGACCAAAATTGACTTCTATGAATATGGCACTAAGAGGTGGTAAAAGGATTTCTAATAACATGTACATGATGTTAACATGTTAATTGTACCAATATATGATGGCAAGTGACTCTTATAAGGTGCAAAGTGACTCTAATATGGTGAGAAGTCACTTACATGATTGATTAGAGCCAAAATGTGGCCCAAAATTGACTTGTAGGAAAGGGGTACCAAGAGGTGGTTAAAGGATGTCTAATTGCATGTACATGATGTGAACATGTTAATTGTATCAATATACGGTGGCAAGTGACTCCTATAGGGTGCAAGGTGACTCTTATAGGGTGTAAAGGTACTCTAATATGGTGAACAGTGACTTACATGGTTGATTAGAGCCAAAATGTGGAACAAAATTAACTTGTATGAAAGTGGCATTAAGAGGTGGTAAGAGGATGTCAAATTGGATGTATATGATGTTAACATGTCAATTGTTGCATATATGGTGGAAAGTGACTCTTATAGGGTGCAAAGTGACTGTAATATGGTGAGAAGTGACTAAAATGGTTAATTAGAACCAAAATGTGGACCAAAATTGACTTGTATGAATATTGCACTAAGAGGTGGTAAAAGGATTTCTAATTGGATGTCCATGATGTTAACATGTTAATTGTACCAATATATGATGGCAAGTGACTTCTATAAGGTGCAAAGTGACTCTAATATGGTGAGAAGTCACTTACATGATTGATTAGAGCTAAAATCTGGCCCAAAATTGACTTGTACGAAAGGGGTACCAAGAGGTGATTAAAGGATGTCTAATTGCATGTACATGATGTTAACAAGTTAATTATATCAATATTTGGTGGCAAGTGACTCTTAAAGGGTGCAAAGTGACTCTAATATGGTAAAAAGTGACTAACATGGTTGATTAGAGCCAAAATGTGGAACAAAATTAACTTGTATGAAAGTGGCATTAATAGGTGGTAAAAGGATGTCAAATTGGATGTATATGATGTTAACATGTCAATTGTTGCATATATGGTGGAAAGTGACTTTTATAGGGTGCAAAGTGACTCTAATATGGTGAGAAGTGACTAACATGGTTAATTAGAACCAAAATGTGGACCAAAATTGACTTGTATGAATATGGCACTAATAGGTGGTAAAAGGATTTCTAATTGCATGTCCATGATGTTAACATGTTAATTGTACCAATATATGATGGCAAGTGACTCTTATAAGGTGCAAAGTGACTCTAATATGGTGAGAAGTCACTTACATGATTGATTAGAGCCAAAATGTGGCCCAAAATTGACTTGTACGCAAGGGGTACCAAGAGGTGGTTAAAGGATGTCTAATTGCATGTACATGATGTTAACATGTTAATTATATCAATATTTGGTGGCAAGTGACTCTTAAAGGGTGCAAAGTGACTCTAATATGGTGAGAAGTGACTAACATGGTGTAAAGGTACTATAATATGGTGAACAGTGACTTACATGGTTGATTAGAGCCAAAATGTGGAACAAAATTAACTTGTATGAAAGTGGCATTAATAGGTGGTAAAAGGATGTCAAATTGGATGTATATGATGTTAACATGTCAATTGTTGCATATATGGTGGAAAGTGACTTTTATAGGGTGCAAAGTGACTCTAATATGGTGAGAAGTGACTAACATGGTTAATTAGAACCAAAATGTGGACCAAAATTGACTTGTATGAATATGGCACTTATAGGTGGTAAAAGGATTTCTAATTGCATGTCCATGATGTTAACATGTTAATTGTACCAATATATGATGGCAAGTGACTCTTATAAGGTGCAAAGTGACTCTAATATGGTGAGAAGTCACTTACATGATTGATTAGAGCCAAAATGTGGCCCAAAATTGACTTGTACGCAAGGGGTACCAAGAGGTGGTTAAAGGATGTCTAATTGCATGTACATGATGTTAACATGTTAATTATATCTATATTTGGTGGCAAGTGACTCTTAAAGGGTGCAAAGTGACTCTAATATGGTGAAAAGTGACTAACATGGTTAATTAGAACCAAAATGTGGACCAAAATTGACTTGTATGAATATGGCACTAAGAGGTGGTAAAAGGATTTCTAATTGCATGTACATGATGTTAACATGTTAATTGTACCAATATATGATGGCAAGTGACTCTTATAAGGTGCAAAGTGACTCTAATATGGTGAGAAGTCACTTACATGATTGATTAGAGCCAAAATGTGGCCCAAAATTGACTTGTAGGAAAGGGGTACCAAGAGGTGGTTAAAGGATGTCTAATTGCATTTACGTGATGTTAACATGTTAATTGTATCAATATATGGGGAAAGTGACTCTTATAGGGTGTAAAGGTACTCTAATATGGTGAACAGTGACTTACATGGTTGATTAGAGGCAAAATGTGGAACAAAATTAACTTGTATGAAAGTGGCATTAATAGGTGGTAAAAGGATGTCAAATTGGATGTATATGATGTTAACATGTCAATTGTTGCATATATGGTGGAAAGTGACTCTTATAGGGTGCAAAGTGACTCTATTATGGTGAGAAGTGACTAACACGGTTAATTAGAACCAAAATGTGGACCAAAATTGACTTGTATGAATATGGCACTAAGAGGTGGTAAAATGATTTCTAATTGCATGTACATGATGTTAACATGTTAATTGTACCAATATATGATGGCAAGTGACTCTTATAAGGTGTAAAGTGACTCTAATATGGTGAGAAGTCACTTACATGATTGATTAGAGCCAAAATGTGGCCCAAAATTGACTTGTACGAAAGGGGTACCAAGAGGTGGTTAAAGAATGTCTAATTGCATGTATATGATGTTAACATGTTAATTATATCAATATTTGGTGGCAAGTGACTCTTAAAGGGTGCAAAGTGACTCTAATATGGTGAAAAAGTGACTAACATGGTTAATTAGAACCAAAATGTGGACCAAAATTGACTTCTATGAATATGGCACTAAGAGGTGGTAAAAGGATTTCTAATAACATGTACATGATGTTAACATGTTAATTGTACCAATATATGATGGCAAGTGACTCTTATAAGGTGCAAAGTGACTCTAATATGGTGAGAAGTCACTTACATGATTGATTAGAGCCAAAATGTGGCCCAAAATTGACTTGTAGGAAAGGGGTACCAAGAGGTGGTTAAAGGATGTCTAATTGCATGTACATGATGTGAACATGTTAATTGTATCAATATACGGTGGCAAGTGACTCCTATAGGGTGCAAAGTGACTCTTATAGGGTGTAAAGGTACTCTAATATGGTGAACAGTGACTTACATGGTTGATTAGAGCCAAAATGTGGAACAAAATTAACTTGTATGAAAGTGGCATTAAGAGGTGGTAAAAGGATGTCAAATTGGATGTATATGATGTTAACATGTCAATTGTTGCATATATGGTGGAAAGTGACTCTTATAGGGTGCAAAGTGACTGTAATATGGTGAGAAGTGACTAGCATGGTTAATTAGAACCAAAATGTGGACCAAAATTGACTTGTATGAATATTGCACTAAGAGGTGGTAAAAGGATTTCTAATTGGATGTCCATGATGTTAACATGTTAATTGTACCAATATATGATGGCAAGTGACTTCTATAAGGTGCAAAGTGACTCTAATATGGTGAGAAGTCACTTACATGATTGATTAGAGCCAAAATCTGGCCCAAAATTGACTTGTACGAAAGGGGTACCAAGAGGTGATTAAAGGATGTCTAATTGCATGTACATGATGTTAACAAGTTAATTATATCAATATTTGGTGGCAAGTGACTCTTAAAGGGTGCAAAGTGACTCTAATATGGTAAAAAGTGACTAACATGGTTGATTAGAGCCAAAATGTGGAACAAAATTAACTTGTATGAAAGTGGCATTAATAGGTGGTAAAAGGATGTCAAATTGGATGTATATGATGTTAACATGTCAATTGTTGCATATATGGTGGAAAGTGACTTTTATAGGGTGCAAAGTGACTCTAATATGGTGAGAAGTGACTAACATGGTTAATTAGAACCAAATGTGGACCAAAATTGACTTGTATGAATATGGCACTAATAGGTGGTAAAAGGATTTCTAATTGCATGTCCATGATGTTAACATGTTAATTGTACCAATATATGATGGCAAGTGACTCTTATAAGGTGCAAAGTGACTCTAATATGGTGAGAAGTCACTTACATGATTGATTAGAGCCAAAATGTGGCCCAAAATTGACCTGTACGCAAGGGGTACCAAGAGGTGGTTAAAGGATGTCTAATTGCATGTACATGATGTTAACATGTTAATTATATCTATATTTGGTGGCAAGAGACTCTTAAAGGGTGCAAAGTGACTCTAATATGGTGAGAAGTGACTAACATGGTTAATTAGAACCATAATGTGGACCAAAATTGACTTGTATGAATATGGCACTAAGAGGTGGTAAAAGGATTTCTAATAACATGTACATGATGTTAACATGTTAATTGTACCAATATATGATGGCAAGTGACTCTTATAAGGTGCAAAGTGACTCTAATATGGTGAGAAGTCACTTACATAATTGATTAGAGCCAAAATGTGGCCCAAAAGTGACTTGTAGGAAAGGGGTACCAAGAGGTGGTTAAAGGATGTCTGATTGCATGTACATGATGTGAACATGTTAATTGTATCAATATACGGTGGCAAGTGACTCCTATAGGGTGCAAAGTGACTCTTATAGGGTGTAAAGGTACTCTAATATGGTGAACAGTGACTTACATGGTTGATTAGAGCCAAAATGTGGAACAAAATTAACTTGTATGAAAGTGGCATTAAGAGGTGGTAAAAGGATGTCAAATTGGATGTATATGATGTTAACATGTCAATTGTTGCATATATGGTGGAAAGTGACTCTTATAAGGTGCAAAGTGACTCTAATATGGTGAGAAGTGACTAACATGGTTAATTAGAACCAAAATGTGGACCAAAATTGACTTGTATGAATATTGCACTAAGAAGTGGTAAAAGGATTTCTAATTGCATGTCCATGATGTTAACATGTTAATTGTACCAATATATGATGGCAAGTGACTTATAAGGTGCAAAGTGACTCTAATATGGTGAGAAGTCACTTACATGATTGATTAGAGCCAAAATGTGGCCCAAAATTGACTTGTACGAAAGGGGTACCAAGAGGTGGTTAAAGGATGTCTAATTGCATGTACATGATGTTAACATGTTAATTATATCAATATTTGGTGGCAAGTGACTCTTAAAGGGTGCAAAGTGACACTAATATGGTGAAAAGTGACTAACGTGGTTAATTAGAACCATAATGTGGACCAAAATTGACTTGTATGAATATGGCACTAAGAGGTGGTAAAAGGATTTCTAATAACATGTACATGATGTTAACATGTTAATTGTACCAATATATGATGGCAAGTGACTCTTATAAGGTGCAAAGTGACTCTAATATGGTGAGAAGTCACTTACATGATTGATTAGAGCCAAAATGTGGCCCAAAAGTGACTTGTAGGAAAGGGGTACCAAGAGGTGGTTAAAGGATGTCTGATTGCATGTACATGATGTGAACATGTTAATTGTATCAATATACGGTGGCAAGTGACTCCTATAGGGTGCAAAGTGACTCTTATAGGGTGTAAAGGTACTCTAATATGGTGAACAGTGACTTACATGGTTGATTAGAGCCAAAATGTGGAACAAAATTAACTTGTATGAAAGTGGCATTAAGAGGTGGTAAAAGGATGTCAAATTGGATGTATATGATGTTAACATGTCAATTGTTGCATATATGGTGGAAAGTGACTCTTATAAGGTGCAAAGTGACTCTAATATGGTGAGAAGTGACTAACATGGTTAATTAGAACCAAAATGTGGACCAAAATTGACTTGTATGAATACTCTAATATGGTGAACAGTGACTTACATGGTTGATTAGAGCCAAAATGTGGAACAAAATTAACTTGTATGAAAGTGGCATTAAGAGGTGGTAAAAGGATGTCAAATTGGATGTATATGATGTTAACATGTCAATTGTTGCATATATGGTGGAAAGTGACTCTTATAGGGTGCAAAGTGACTGTAATATGGTGAGAATTGACTAAAATGGTTAATTAGAACCAAAATGTGGACCAAAATTGACTTGTATGAATATTGCACTAAGAGGTGGTAAAAGGATTTCTAATTGGATGTCCATGATGTTAACATGTTAATTGTACCAATATATGATGGCAAGTGACTTCTATAAGGTGCAAAGTGACTCTAATATGGTGAGAAGTCACTTACATGATTGATTAGAGCCAAAATCTGGCCCAAAATTGACTTGTACGAAAGGGGTACCAAGAGGTGATTAAAGGATGTCTAATTGCATGTACATGATGTTAACAAGTTAATTATATCAATATTTGGTGGCAAGTGACTCTTAAAGGGTGCAAAGTGACTCTAATATGGTAAAAAGTGACTAACATGGTTGATTAGAGCCAAAATGTGGAACAAAATTAACTTGTATGAAAGTGGCATTAATAGGTGGTAAAAGGATGTCAAATTGGATGTATATGATGTTAACATGTCAATTGTTGCATATATGGTGGAAAGTGACTTTTATAGGGTGCAAAGTGACTCTAATATGGTGAGAAGTGACTAACATGGTTAATTAGAACCAAAATGTGGACCAAAATTGACTTGTATGAATATGGCACAAATAGGTGGTAAAAGGATTTCTAATTGCATGTCCATGATGTTAACATGTTAATTGTACCAATATATGATGGCAAGTGACTCTTATAAGGTGCAAAGTGACTCTAATATGGTGAGAAGTCACTTACATGATTGATTAGAGCCAAAATGTGGCCCAAAATTGACTTGTACGCAAGGGGTACCAAGAGGTGGTTAAAGGATGTCTAATTGCATGTACATGATGTTAACATGTTAATTATATCTATATTTGGTGGCAAGTGACTCTTAAAGGGTGCAAAGTGACTCTAATATGGTGAGAAGTGACTAACATGGTTAATTAGAACCAAAATGTGGACCAAAATTGACTTTTATGAATATGGCACTAAGAGGTGGTAAAAGGATTTCTAATTGCATGTACATGATGTTAACATGTTAATTGTACCAGTATATGATGGCAAGTGACTCTTATAAGGTGCAAAGTGACTCTAATATGATGAGAAGTCACTTACATGATTGATTAGTGCCAAAATGTGGCCCAAAATTGACTAGTAGGAAAGGGGTACCAAGAGGTGGTTAAAGGATGTCTAATTGCATGTACATGATGTTAACATGTTAATTATATCAATATTTGGTGGCAAGTGACTCTTAAAGGGTGCAAAGTGACACTAATATGGTGAAAAGTGACTAACGTGGTTAATTAGAACCATAATGTGGACCAAAATTGACTTGTATGAATATGGCACTAAGAGGTGGTAAAAGGATTTCTAATAACATGTACATGATGTTAACATGTTAATTGTACCAATATATGATGGCAAGTGACTCTTATAAGGTGCAAAGTGACTCTAATATGGTGAGAAGTCACTTACATGATTGATTAGAGCCAAAATGTGGCCCAAAAGTGACTTGTAGGAAAGGGGTACCAAGAGGTGGTTAAAGGATGTCTAATTGCATGTACATGATGTGAACATGTTAATTGTATCAATATACGGTGGCAAGTGACTCCTATAGGGTGCAAAGTGACTCTTATAGGGTGTAAAGGTACTCTAATATGGTGAACAGTGACTTACATGGTTGATTAGAGCCAAAATGTGGAACAAAATTAACTTGTATGAAAGTGGCATTAAGAGGTGGTAAAAGGATGTCAAATTGGATGTATATGATGTTAACATGTCAATTGTTGCATATATGGTGGAAAGTGACTCTTATAAGGTGCAAAGTGACTCTAATATGGTGAGAAGTGACTAACATGGTTAATTAGAACCAAAATGTGGACCAAAATTGACTTGTATGAATATTGCACTAAGAAGTGGTAAAAGGATTTCTAATTGCATGTCCATGATGTTAACATGTTAATTGTACCAATATATGATGGCAAGTGACTTATAAGGTGCAAAGTGACTCTAATATGGTGAGAAGTCACTTACATGATTGATTAGAGCCAAAATGTGGCCCAAAATTGACTTGTACGAAAGGGGTACCAAGAGGTGGTTAAAGGATGTCTAATTGCATGTACATGATGTTAACATGTTAATTATATCAATATTTGGTGGCAAGTGACTCTTAAAGGGTGCAAAGTGACACTAATATGGTGAAAAGTGACTAACGTGGTTAATTAGAACCATAATGTGGACCAAAATTGACTTGTATGAATATGGCACTAAGAGGTGGTAAAAGGATTTCTAATAACATGTACATGATGTTAACATGTTAATTGTACCAATATATGATGGCAAGTGACTCTTATAAGGTGCAAAGTGACTCTAATATGGTGAGAAGTCACTTACATGATTGATTAGAGCCAAAATGTGGCCCAAAAGTGACTTGTAGGAAAGGGGTACCAAGAGGTGGTTAAAGGATGTCTGATTGCATGTACATGATGTGAACATGTTAATTGTATCAATATACGGTGGCAAGTGACTCCTATAGGGTGCAAAGTGACTCTTATAGGGTGTAAAGGTACTCTAATATGGTGAACAGTGACTTACATGGTTGATTAGAGCCAAAATGTGGAACAAAATTAACTTGTATGAAAGTGGCATTAAGAGGTGGTAAAAGGATGTCAAATTGGATGTATATGATGTTAACATGTCAATTGTTGCATATATGGTGGAAAGTGACTCTTATAAGGTGCAAAGTGACTCTAATATGGTGAGAAGTGACTAACATGGTTAATTAGAACCAAAATGTGGACTAAAATTGACTTGTATGAATACTCTAATATGGTGAACAGTGACTTACATGGTTGATTAGAGCCAAAATGTGGAACAAAATTAACTTGTATGAAAGTGGCATTAAGAGGTGGTAAAAGGATGTCAAATTGGATGTATATGATGTTAACATGTCAATTGTTGCATATATGGTGGAAAGTGACTCTTATAGGGTGCAAAGTGACTGTAATATGGTGAGAATTGACTAAAATGGTTAATTAGAACCAAAATGTGGACCAAAATTGACTTGTATGAATATTGCACTAAGAGGTGGTAAAAGGATTTCTAATTGGATGTCCATGATGTTAACATGTTAATTGTACCAATATATGATGGCAAGTGACTTCTATAAGGTGCAAAGTGACTCTAATATGGTGAGAAGTCACTTACATGATTGATTAGAGCCAAAATCTGGCCCAAAATTGACTTGTACGAAAGGGGTACCAAGAGGTGATTAAAGGATGTCTAATTGCATGTACATGATGTTAACAAGTTAATTATATCAATATTTGGTGGCAAGTGACTCTTAAAGGGTGCAAAGTGACTCTAATATGGTAACAAGTGACTAACATGGTTGATTAGAGCCAAAATGTGGAACAAAATTAACTTGTATGAAAGTGGCATTAATAGGTGGTAAAAGGATGTCAAATTGGATGTATATGATGTTAACATGTCAATTGTTGCATATATGGTGGAAAGTGACTTTTATAGGGTGCAAAGTGACTCTAATATGGTGAGAAGTGACTAACATGGTTAATTAGAACCAAAATGTGGACCAAAATTGACTTGTATGAATATGGCACTAATAGGTGGTAAAAGGATTTCTAATTGCATGTCCATGATGTTAACATGTTAATTGTACCAATATATGATGGCAAGTGACTCTTATAAGGTGCAAAGTGACTCTAATATGGTGAGAAGTCACTTACATGATTGATTAGAGCCAAAATGTGGCCCAAAATTGACTTGTACGCAAGGGGTACCAAGAGGTGGTTAAAGGATGTCTAATTGCATGTACATGATGTTAACATGTTAATTATATCTATATTTGGTGGCAAGTGACTCTTAAAGGGTGCAAAGTGACTCTAATATGGTGAGAAGTGACTAACATGGTTAATTAGAACCAAAATGTGGACCAAAATTGACTTTTATGAATATGGCACTAAGAGGTGGTAAAAGGATTTCTAATTGCATGTACATGATGTTAACATGTTAATTGTACCAGTATATGATGGCAAGTGACGCTTATAAGGTGCAAAGTGACTCTAATATGATGAGAAGTCACTTACATGATTGATTAGTGCCAAAATGTGGCCCAAAATTGACTAGTAGGAAAGGGGTACCAAGAGGTGGTTAAAGGATGTCTAATTGCATGTACATGATGTTAACATGTTAATTATATCAATATTTGGTGGCAGTTGACTATTAAAGGGTGCAAAGTGACACTAATATGGTGAAAAGTGACTAACGTGGTTAATTAGAACCATAATGTGGACCAAAATTGACTTGTATGAATATGGCACTAAGAGGTGGTAAAAGGATTTCTAATAACATGTACATGATGTTAACATGTTAATTGTACCAATATATGATGGCAAGTGACTCTTATAAGGTGCAAAGTGACTCTAATATGGTGAGAAGTCACTTACATGATTGATTAGAGCCAAAATGTGGCCCAAAAGTGACTTGTAGGAAAGGGGTACCAAGAGGTGGTTAAAGGATGTCTAATTGCATGTACATGATGTGAACATGTTAATTGTATCAATATACGGTGGCAAGTGACTCCTATAGGGTGCAAAGTGACTCTTATAGGGTGTAAAGGTACTCTAATATGGTGAACAGTGACTTACATGGTTGATTAGAGCCAAAATGTGGAACAAAATTAACTTGTATGAAAGTGGCATTAAGAGGTGGTAAAAGGATGTCAAATTGGATGTATATGATGTTAACATGTCAATTGTTGCATATATGGTGGAAAGTGACTCTTATAAGGTGCAAAGTGACTCTAATATGGTGAGAAGTGACTAACATGGTTAATTAGAACCAAAATGTGGACCAAAATTGACTTGTATGAATATTGCACTAAGAAGTGGTAAAAGGATTTCTAATTGCATGTCCATGATGTTAACATGTTAATTGTACCAATATATGATGGCAAGTGACTTATAAGGTGCAAAGTGACTCTAATATGGTGAGAAGTCACTTACATGATTGATTAGAGCCAAAATGTGGCCCAAAATTGACTTGTACGAAAGGGGTACCAAGAGGTGGTTAAAGGATGTCTAATTGCATGTACATGATGTTAACATGTTAATTATATCAATATTTGGTGGCAAGTGACTCTTAAAGGGTGCAAACTGACTCTAATATGGTGAGAAGTGACTAACATGGTGTAAAGGTACTCTAATATGGTGAACAGTGACTTACATGGTTGATTAGAGGCAAAATGTGGAACAAAATTAACTTGTATGAAAGTGGCATTAATAGGTGGTAAAAGGATGTCAAAATGGATGTATATGATGTTAACATGTCAATTGTTGCATATATGGTGGAAAGTGACTCTTATAGGGTGCAAAGTGACTCTATTATGGTGAGAAGTGACTAACACGGTTAATTAGAACCAAAATGTGGACCAAAATTGACTTGTATGAATATGGCACTAAGAGGTGGTAAAAGGATTTCTAATTGCATGTACATGATGTTAACATGTTAATTGTACCAATATATGATGGCAAGTGACTCTTATAAGGTGCAAAGTGACTCTAATATGGTGAGAAGTCACTTACATGATTGATTAGAGCCAAAATGTGGCCCAAAATTGACTTGTACGAAAGGGGTACCAAGAGGTGGTTAAAGGATGTCTAATTGCATGTACATGATGTTAACATGTTAATTATATCAATATTTGGTGGCAAGTGACTCTTAAAGGGTGCAAAGTGACTCTAATATGGTGAAAAGTGACTAACATGGTTAATTAGAACCAAAATGTGGACCAAAATTGACTTGTATGAATATGGCACTAAGAGGTGGTAAAAGGATTTCTAATAACATGTACATGATGTTAACATGTTAATTGTACCAATATATGATGGCAAGTGACTCTTATAAGGTGCAAAATGACTCTAATATGGTGAGAAGTCACTTACATGATTGATTAGAGCCAAAATGTGGCCCAAAAGTGACTTGTAGGAAAGGGGTACCAAGAGGTGGTTAAAGGATGTCTGATTGCATGTACATGATGTGAACATGTTAATTGTATCAATATACGGTGGCAAGTGACTCCTATAGGGTGCAAAGTGACTCTTATAGGGTGTAAAGGTACTCTAATATGGTGAACAGTGACTTACATGGTTGATTAGAGCCAAAATGTGGAACAAAATTAACTTGTATGAAAGTGGCATTAAGAGGTGGTAAAAGGATGTCAAATTGGATGTATATGATGTTAACATGTCAATTGTTGCATATATGGTGGAAAGTGACTCTTATAAGGTGCAAAGTGACTCTAATATGGTGAGAAGTGACTAACATGGTTAATTAGAACCAAAATGTGGACCAAAATTGACTTGTATGAATACTCTAATATGGTGAACAGTGACTTACATGGTTGATTAGAGCCAAAATGTGGAACAAAATTAACTTGTATGAAAGTGGCATTAAGAGGTGGTAAAAGGATGTCAAATTGGATGTATATGATGTTAACATGTCAATTGTTGCATATATGGTGGAAAGTGACTCTTATAGGGTGCAAAGTGACTGTAATATGGTGAGAATTGACTAAAATGGTTAATTAGAACCAAAATGTGGACCAAAATTGACTTGTATGAATATTGCACTAAGAGGTGGTAAAAGGATTTCTAATTGGATGTCCATGATGTTAACATGTTAATTGTACCAATATATGATGGCAAGTGACTTCTATAAGGTGCAAAGTGACTCTAATATGGTGAGAAGTCACTTACATGATTGATTAGAGCCAAAATCTGGCCCAAAATTGACTTGTACGAAAGGGGTACCAAGAGGTGATTAAAGGATGTCTAATTGCATGTACATGATGTTAACAAGTTAATTATATCAATATTTGGTGGCAAGTGACTCTTAAAGGGTGCAAAGTGACTCTAATATGGTAAAAAGTGACTAACATGGTTGATTAGAGCCAAAATGTGGAACAAAATTAACTTGTATGAAAGTGGCATTAATAGGTGGTAAAAGGATGTCAAATTGGATGTATATGATGTTAACATGTCAATTGTTGCATATATGGTGGAAAGTGACTTTTATAGGGTGCAAAGTGACTCTAATATGGTGAGAAGTGACTAACATGGTTAATTAGAACCAAAATGTGGACCAAAATTGACTTGTATGAATATGGCACTAATAGGTGGTAAAAGGATTTCTAATTGCATGTCCATGATGTTAACATGTTAATTGTACCAATATATGATGGCAAGTGACTCTTATAAGGTGCAAAGTGACTCTAATATGGTGAGAAGTCACTTACATGATTGATTAGAGCCAAAATGTGGCCCAAAATTGACTTGTACGCAAGGGGTACCAAGAGGTGGTTAAAGGATGTCTAATTGCATGTACATGATGTTAACATGTTAATTATATCTATATTTGGTGGCAAGTGACTCTTAAAGGGTGCAAAGTGACTCTAATATGGTGAGAAGTGACTAACATGGTTAATTAGAACCAAAATGTGGACCAAAATTGACTTTTATGAATATGGCACTAAGAGGTGGTAAAAGGATTTCTAATTGCATGTACATGATGTTAACATGTTAATTGTACCAGTATATGATGGCAAGTGACTCTTATAAGGTGCAAAGTGACTCTAATATGATGAGAAGTCACTTACATGATTGATTAGTGCCAAAATGTGGCCCAAAATTGACTAGTAGGAAAGGGGTACCAAGAGGTGGTTAAAGGATGTCTAATTGCATGTACATGATGTTAACATGTTAATTATATCAATATTTGGTGGCAAGTGACTCTTAAAGGGTGCAAAGTGACACTAATATGGTGAAAAGTGACTAACGTGGTTAATTAGAACCATAATGTGGACCAAAATTGACTTGTATGAATATGGCACTAAGAGGTGGTAAAAGGATTTCTAATAACATGTACATGATGTTAACATGTTAATTGTACCAATATATGATGGCAAGTGACTCTTATAAGGTGCAAAGTGACTCTAATATGGTGAGAAGTCACTTACATGATTGATTAGAGCCAAAATGTGGCCCAAAAGTGACTTGTAGGAAAGGGGTACCAAGAGGTGGTTAAAGGATGTCTAATTGCATGTACATGATGTGAACATGTTAATTGTATCAATATACGGTGGCAAGTGACTCCTATAGGGTGCAAAGTGACTCTTATAGGGTGTAAAGGTACTCTAATATGGTGAACAGTGACTTACATGGTTGATTAGAGCCAAAATGTGGAACAAAATTAACTTGTATGAAAGTGGCATTAAGAGGTGGTAAAAGGATGTCAAATTGGATGTATATGATGTTAACATGTCAATTGTTGCATATATGGTGGAAAGTGACTCTTATAAGGTGCAAAGTGACTCTAATATGGTGAGAAGTGACTAACATGGTTAATTAGAACCAAAATGTGGACCAAAATTGACTTGTATGAATATTGCACTAAGAAGTGGTAAAAGGATTTCTAATTGCATGTCCATGATGTTAACATGTTAATTGTACCAATATATGATGGCAAGTGACTTATAAGGTGCAAAGTGACTCTAATATGGTGAGAAGTCACTTACATGATTGATTAGAGCCAAAATGTGGCCCAAAATTGACTTGTACGAAAGGGGTACCAAGAGGTGGTTAAAGGATGTCTAATTGCATGTACATGATGTTAACATGTTAATTATATCAATATTTGGTGGCAAGTGACTCTTAAAGGGTGCAAACTGACTCTAATATGGTGAGAAGTGACTAACATGGTGTAAAGGTACTCTAATATGGTGAACAGTGACTTACATGGTTGATTAGAGGCAAAATGTGGAACAAAATTAACTTGTATGAAAGTGGCATTAATAGGTGGTAAAAGGATGTCAAAATGGATGTATATGATGTTAACATGTCAATTGTTGCATATATGGTGGAAAGTGACTCTTATAGGGTGCAAAGTGACTCTATTATGGTGAGAAGTGACTAACACGGTTAATTAGAACCAAAATGTGGACCAAAATTGACTTGTATGAATATGGCACTAAGAGGTGGTAAAAGGATTTCTAATTGCATGTACATGATGTTAACATGTTAATTGTACCAATATATGATGGCAAGTGACTCTTATAAGGTGCAAAGTGACTCTAATATGGTGAGAAGTCACTTACATGATTGATTAGAGCCAAAATGTGGCCCAAAATTGACTTGTACGAAAGGGGTACCAAGAGGTGGTTAAAGGATGTCTAATTGCATGTACATGATGTTAACATGTTAATTATATCAATATTTGGTGGCAAGTGACTCTTAAAGGGTGCAAAGTGACTCTAATATGGTGAAAAGTGACTAACATGGTTAATTAGAACCAAAATGTGGACCAAAATTGACTTGTATGAATATGGCACTAAGAGGTGGTAAAAGGATTTCTAATAACATGTACATGATGTTAACATGTTAATTGTACCAATATATGATGGCAAATGACTCTTATAAGGTGCAAAGTGACTCTAATATGGTGAGAAGTCACTTACATGATTGATTAGAGCCAAAATGTTGCCCAAAATTGACGTAGGAAAGGGGTACCAAGAGGTGGTTAAAGGATGTCTAATTGCATGTACATGATGTGAACATGTTAATTGTATCAATATACGGTGGCAAGTGACTCCTATAGGGTGCAAAGTGACTCTTATAGGGTGTAAAGGTACTCTAATATGGTGAACAGTGACTTACATGGTTGATTAGAGCCAAAATGTGGAACAAAATTAACTTGTATGAAAGTGGCATTAATAGGTGGTAAAAGGATGTCAAATTGGATGTATATGATGTTAACATGTCAATTGTTGCATATATGGTGGAAAGTGACTCTTATAGGGTGCAAAGTGACTCTAATATGGTGAGAAGTGCTAACATGGTTAATTAGAACCAAAATATGGACCAAAATTGACTTGTATGAATATGGCACTAAGAGGTGGTAAAAGGATTTCTAATTGCATGTCCATGATGTTAACATGTTAATTGTACCAATATATGATGGCAAGTGACTCTTATAAGGTGCAAAGTGACTCTAATATGGTGAGAAGTCACTTACATGATTGATTAGAGCCAAAATGTGGCCCAAAATTGACTTGTACGCAAGGGGTACCAAGACGTGGTTAAAGGATGTCTAATTGCATGTACATGATGTTAACATGTTAATTATATCTATATTTGGTGGCAAGTGACTCTTAAAGGGTGCAAAGTGACTCTAATATGGTGAGAAGTGACTAACATGGTTAATTAGAACCAAAATGTGGACCAAAATTGACTTTTATGAATATGGCACTAAGAGGTGGTAAAAGGATTTCTAATTGCATGTACATGATGTTAACATGTTAATTGTACCAGTATATGATGGCAAGTGACTCTTATAAGGTGCAAAGTGACTCTAATATGATGAGAAGTCACTTACATGATTGATTAGTGCCAAAATGTGGCCCAAAATTGACTTGTAGGAAAGGGGTACCAAGAGGTGGTTAAAGGATGTCTAATTGCATGTACATGATGTTAACATGTTAATTATATCAATATTTGGTGGCAAGTGACTCTTAAAGGGTGCAAAGTGACACTAATATGGTGAAAAGTGACTAACGTGGTTAATTAGAACCATAATGTGGACCAAAATTGACTTGTATGAATATGGCACTAAGAGGTGGTAAAAGGATTTCTAATAACATGTACATGATGTTAACATGTTAATTGTACCAATATATGATGGCAAGTGACTCTTATAAGGTGCAAAGTGACTCTAATATGGTGAGAAGTCACTTACATGATTGATTAGAGCCAAAATGTGGCCCAAAAGTGACTTGTAGGAAAGGGGTACCAAGAGGTGGTTAAAGGATGTCTAATTGCATGTACATGATGTGAACATGTTAATTGTATCAATATACGGTGGCAAGTGACTCCTATAGGGTGCAAAGTGACTCTTATAGGGTGTAAAGGTACTCTAATATGGTGAACAGTGACTTACATGGTTGATTAGAGCCAAAATGTGGAACAAAATTAACTTGTATGAAAGTGGCATTAAGAGGTGGTAAAAGGATGTCAAATTGGATGTATATGATGTTAACATGTCAATTGTTGCATATATGGTGGAAACTGACTCTTATAAGGTGCAAAGTGACTCTAATATGGTGAGAAGTGACTAACATGGTTAATTAGAACCAAAATGTGGACCAAAATTGACTTGTATGAATATTGCACTAAGAAGTGGTAAAAGGATTTTTAATTGCATGTCCATGATGTTAACATGTTAATTGTACCAATATATGATGGCAAGTGACTTATAAGGTGCAAAGTGACTCTAATATGGTGAGAAGTCACTTACATGATTGATTAGAGCCAAAATGTGGCCCAAAATTGACTTGTACGAAAGGGGTACCAAGAGGTGGTTAAAGGATGTCTAATTGCATGTACATGATGTTAACATGTTAATTATATCAATATTTGGTGGCAAGTGACTCTTAAAGGGTGCAAACTGACTCTAATATGGTGAGAAGTGACTAACATGGTGTAAAGGTACTCTAATATGGTGAACAGTGACTTACATGGTTGATTAGAGCCAAAATGTGGAACAAAATTAACTTGTATGAAAGTGGCATTAAGAGGTGGTAAAAGGATGTCAAATAGGATGTATACGATGTTAACATGTCAATTGTTGCATATATGGTGGAAAGTGACTCTTATAGGGTGCAAAGTGACTGTAATATGGTGAGAAGTGACTAAAATGGTTAATTAGAACCAAAATGTGGACCAAAATTGACTTGTATGAATATTGCACTAAGAGGTGGTAAAAGGATTTCTAATTGGATGTCCATGATGTTAACATGTTAATTGTACCAATATATGATGGCAAGTGACTTCTATAAGGTGCAAAGTGACTCTAATATGGTGAGAAGTCACTTACATGATTGATTAGAGCCAAAATCTGGCCCAAAATTGACTTGTACGAAAGGGGTACCAAGAGGTGATTAAAGGATGTCTAATTGCATGTACATGATGTTAACAAGTTAATTATATCAATATTTGGTGGCAAGTGACTCTTAAAGGGTGCAAAGTGACTCTAATATGGTAAAAAGTGACTAACATGGTTGATTGGAGCCAAAATGTGGAACAAAATTAACTTGTATGAAAGTGGCATTAATAGGTGGTAAAAGGATGTCAACTTGGATGTATATGATGTTAACATGTCAATTGTTGCATATATGGTGGAAAGTGACTTTTATAGGGTGCAAAGTGACTCTAATATGGTGAGAAGTGACTAAAATGGTTAATTAGAACCAAAATGTGGACCAAAATTGACTTGTATGAATATGGCACTAATAGGTGGTAAAAGGATTTCTAATTGCATGTCCATGATGTTAACATGTTAATTGTACCAATATATGATGGCAAGTGACTCTTATAAGGTGCAAAGTGACTCTAATATGGTGAGAAGTCACTTACATGATTGATTAGAGCCAAAATGTGGCCCAAAATTGACTTGTACGCAAGGGGTACCAAGAGGTGGTTAAAGGATGTCTAATTGCATGTACATGATGTTAACATGTTAATTATATCTATATTTGGTGGCAAGTGACTCTTAAAGGGTGCAAAGTGACTCTAATATGGTGAGAAGTGACTAACATGGTTAATTAGAACCAAAATGTGGACCAAAATTGACTTTTATGAATATGGCACTAAGAGGTGGTAAAAGGATTTCTAATTGCATGTACATGATGTTAACATGTTAATTGTACCAGTATATGATGGCAAGTGACTCTTATAAGGTGCAAAGTGACTCTAATATGATGAGAAGTCACTTACATGATTGATTAGTGCCAAAATGTGGCCCAAAATTGACTTGTAGGAAAGGGGTACCAAGAGGTGGTTAAAGGATGTCTAATTGCATGTACATGATGTTAACATGTTAATTATATCAATATTTGGTGGCAAGTGACTCTTAAAGGGTGCAAAGTGACACTAATATGGTGAAAAGTGACTAACGTGGTTAATTAGAACCATAATGTGGACCAAAATTGACTTGTATGAATATGGCACTAAGAGGTGGTAAAAGGATTTCTAATAACATGTACATGATGTTAACATGTTAATTGTACCAATATATGATGGCAAGTGACTCTTATAAGGTGCAAAGTGACTCTAATATGGTGAGAAGTCACTTACATGATTGATTAGAGCCAAAATGTGGCCCAAAAGTGACTTGTAGGAAAGGGGTACCAAGAGGTGGTTAAAGGATGTCTAATTGCATGTACATGATGTGAACATGTTAATTGTATCAATATACGGTGGCAAGTGACTCCTATAGGGTGCAAAGTGACTCTTATAGGGTGTAAAGGTACTCTAATATGGTGAACAGTGACTTACATGGTTGATTAGAGCCAAAATGTGGAACAAAATTAACTTGTATGAAAGTGGCATTAAGAGGTGGTAAAAGGATGTCAAATTGGATGTATATGATGTTAACATGTCAATTGTTGCATATATGGTGGAAAGTGACTCTTATAAGGTGCAAAGTGACTCTAATATGGTGAGAAGTGACTAACATGGTTAATTAGAACCAAAATGTGGACCAAAATTGACTTGTATGAATATTGCACTAAGAAGTGGTAAAAGGATTTTTAATTGCATGTCCATGATGTTAACATGTTAATTGTACCAATATATGATGGCAAGTGACTTATAAGGTGCAAAGTGACTTTAATATGGTGAGAAGTCACTTACATGATTGATTAGAGCCAAAATGTGGCCCAAAATTGACTTGTACGAAAGGGGTACCAAGAGGTGGTTAAAGGATGTCTAATTGCATGTACATGATGTTAACATGTTAATTATATCAATATTTGGTGGCAAGTGACTCTTAAAGGGTGCAAACTGACTCTAATATGGTGAGAAGTGACTAACATGGTGTAAAGGTACTCTAATATGGTGAACAGTGACTTACATGGTTGATTAGAGGCAAAATGTGGAACAAAATTAACTTGTATGAAAGTGGCATCAATAGGTGGTAAAAGGATGTCAAAATGGATGTATATGATGTTAACATGTCAATTGTTGCATATATGGTGGAAAGTGACTCTTATAGGGTGCAAAGTGACTCTATTATGGTGAGAAGTGACTAACACGGTTAATTAGAACCAAAATGTTGACCAAAATTGACTTGTATGAATATGGCACTAAGAGGTGGTAAAAGGATTTCTAATTGCATGTACATGATGTTAACATGTTAATTGTACCAATATATGATGGCAAGTGACTCTTATAAGGTGCAAAGTGACTCTAATATGGTGAGAAGTCACTTACATGATTGATTAGAGACAAAAGGTGGCCCAAAATTGACTTGTACGAAAGGGGTACCAAGAGGTGGTTAAAGGATGTCTAATTGCATGTACATGATGTTAACATGTTAATTATATCAATATTTGGTGGCAAGTGACTCTTAAAGGGTGCAAAGTGACTCTAATATGGTGAAAAGTGACTAACATGGTTAATTAGAACCAAAATGTGGACCAAAATTGACTTGTATGAATATGGCACTAAGAGGTGGTAAAAGGATTTCTAATAACATGTACATGATGTTAACATGTTAATTGTACCAATATATGATGGCAAATGACTCTTATAAGGTGCAAAGTGACTCTAATATGGTGAGAAGTCACTTACATGATTGATTAGAGCCAAAATGTTGCTCAAAATTGACTTGTAGGAAAGGGGTACCAAGAGGTGGTTAAAGGATGTCTAATTGCATGTACATGATGTGAACATGTTAATTGTATCAATATACGGTGGCAAGTGACTCCTATAGGGTGCAAAGTGACTCTTATAGGGTGTAAAGGTACTCTAATATGGTGAACAGTGACTTACATGGTTGATTAGAGCCAAAATGTGGAACAAAATTAACTTGTATGAAAGTGGCATTAATAGGTGGTAAAAGGATGTCAAATTGGATGTATATGATGTTAACATGTCAATTATTGCATATATGGTGGAAAGTGACTCTTATAGGGTGCAAAGTGACTCTAATATGGTGAGAAGTGCTAACATGGTTAATTAGAACCAAAATGTGGACCAAAATTGACTTGTATGAATATGGCACTAAGAGGTGGTAAAAGGATTTCTAATTGCATGTCCATGATGTTAACATGTTAATTGTACCAATATATGATGGCAAGTGACTCTTATAAGGTGCAAAGTGACTCTAATATGGTGAGAAGTCACTTACATGATTGATTAGAGCCAAAATGTGGCCCAAAATTGACTTGTACGAAAGGGGTACCAAGTGGTGGTTAAAGGATGTCTAATTGCATGTACATGATGTTATCATGTTAATTATATCAATATTTGGTGGCAAGTAACTCTTAAAGGGTGCAAAGTGACTCTAATATGGTGAAAAGTGACTAACATGGTTAATTAGAACCAAAATGTGGACCAAAATTGACTTGTATGAATATGGCACTAAGAGGTGGTAAAAGGATTTCTAATTGCATGTACATGATGTTAACATGTTAATTGTACCAATATATGATGGCAAGTGACTCTTATAAGGGGCAAAGTGACTCTAATATGGTGAGAAGTCACTTACATGATTGATTAGAGCCAAAATGTGGCCCAAAATTGACTTGTACGAAAGGGGTACCAAGTGGTGGTTAAAGGATGTCTAATTGCATGTACATGATGTTATCATGTTAATTATATCAATATTTGGTGGCAAGTGACTCTTAAAGGGTGCAAAGTGACTCTAATATGGTGAAAAAGTGACTAACATGGTTAATTAGAACCAAAATGTGGACCAAAATTGACTTCTATGAATATGGCACTAAGAGGTGGTAAAAGGATTTCTAATAACATGTACATGATGTTAACATGTTAATTGTACCAATATATGATGGCAAGTGACTCTTATAAGGTGCAAAGTGACTCTAATATGGTGAGAAGTCACTTACATGATTGATTAGAGCCAAAATGTGGCCCAAAATTGACTTGTAGGAAAGGGGTACCAAGAGGTGGTTAAAGGATGTCTAATTGCATGTACATGATGTGAACATGTTAATTGTATCAATATACGGTGGCAAGTGACTCCTATAGGGTGCAAAGTGACTCTTATAGGGTGTAAAGGTACTCTAATATGGTGAACAGTGACTTACATGGTTGATTAGAGCCAAAATGTGGAACAAAATTAACTTGTATGAAAGTGGCATTAAGAGGTGGTAAAAGGATGTCAAATTGGATGTATATGATGTTAAAATGTCAATTGTTGCATATATGGTGGAAAGTGACTCTTATAGGGTGCAAAGTGACTGTAATATGGTGAGAAGTGACTAAAATGGTTAATTAGAACCAAAATGTGGACCAAAATTGACTTGTATGAATATTGCACTAAGAGGTGGTAAAAGGATTTCTAATTGGATGTCCATGATGTTAACATGTTAATTGTACCAATATATGATGGCAAGTGACTTCTATAAGGTGCAAAGTGACTCTAATATGGTGAGAAGTCACTTACATGATTGATTAGAGCCAAAATCTGGCCCAAAATTGACTTGTACGAAAGGGGTACCAAGAGGTGATTAAAGGATGTCTAATTGCATGTACATGATGTTAACAAGTTAATTATATCAATATTTGGTGGCAAGTGACTCTTAAAGGGTGCAAAGTGACTCTAATATGGTAAAAAGTGACTAACATGGTTGATTAGAGCCAAAATGTGGAACAAAATTAACTTGTATGAAAGTGGCATTAATAGGTGGTAAAAGGATGTCAAATTGGATGTATATGATGTTAACATGTCAATTGTTGCATATATGGTGGAAAGTGACTTTTATAGGGTGCAAAGTGACTCTAATATGGTGAGAAGTGACTAACATGGTTAATTAGAACCAAAATGTGGATCAAAATTGACTTGTATGAATATGGCACTAATAGGTGGTAAAAGGATTTCTAATTGCATGTCCATGATGTTAACATGTTAATTGTACCAATATATGATGGCAAGTGACTCTTATAAGGTGCAAAGTGACTCTAATATGGTGAGAAGTCACTTACATGATTGATTAGAGCCAAAATGTGGCCCAAAATTGACTTGTACGCAAGGGGTACCAAGAGGTGGTTAAAGGATGTCTAATTGCATGTACATGATGTTAACATGTTAATTATATCTATATTTGGTGGCAAGTGACTCTTAAAGGGTGCAAAGTGACTCTAATATGGTGAGAAGTGACTAACATGGTTAATTAGAACCAAAATGTGGACCAAAATTGACTTTTATGAATATGGCACTAAGAGGTGGTAAAAGGATTTCTAATTGCATGTACATGATGTTAACATGTTAATTGTACCAGTATATGATGGCAAGTGACTCTTATAAGGTGCAAAGTGACTCTAATATGATGAGAAGTCACTTACATGATTGATTAGTGCCAAAATGTGGCCCAAAATTGACTTGTAGGAAAGGGGTACCAAGAGGTGGTTAAAGGATGTCTAATTGCATGTACATGATGTTAACATGTTAATTATATCAATATTTGGTGGCAAGTGACTCTTAAAGGGTGCAAAGTGACACTAATATGGTGAAAAGTGACTAACGTGGTTAATTAGAACCATAATGTGGACCAAAATTGACTTGTATGAATATGGCACTAAGAGGTGGTAAAAGGATTTCTAATAACATGTACATGATGTTAACATGTTAATTGTACCAATATATGATGGCAAGTGACTCTTATAAGGTGCAAAGTGACTCTAATATGGTGAGAAGTCACTTACATGATTGATTAGAGCCAAAATGTGGCCCAAAAGTGACTTGTAGGAAAGGGGTACCAAGAGGTGGTTAAAGGATGTCTAATTGCATGTACATGATGTGAACATGTTAATTGTATCAATATACGGTGGCAAGTGACTCCTATAGGGTGCAAAGTGACTCTTATAGGGTGTAAAGGTACTCTAATATGGTGAACAGTGACTTACATGGTTGATTAGAGCCAAAATGTGGAACAAAATTAACTTGTATGAAAGTGGCATTAAGAGGTGGTAAAAGGATGTCAAATTGGATGTATATGATGTTAACATGTCAATTGTTGCATATATGGTGGAAAGTGACTCTTATAAGGTGCAAAGTGACTCTAATATGGTGAGAAGTGACTAACATGGTTAATTAGAACCAAAATGTGGACCAAAATTGACTTGTATGAATATTGCACTAAGAAGTGGTAAAAGGATTTCTAATTGCATGTCCATGATGTTAACATGTTAATTGTACCAATATATGATGGCAAGTGACTTATAAGGTGCAAAGTGACTCTAATATGGTGAGAAGTCACTTACATGATTGATTAGAGCCAAAATGTGGCCCAAAATTGACTTGTACGAAAGGGGTACCAAGAGGTGGTTAAAGGATGTCTAATTGCATGTACATGATGTTAACATGTTAATTATATCAATATTTGGTGGCAAGTGACTCTTAAAGGGTGCAAACTGACTCTAATATGGTGAGAAGTGACTAACATGGTGTAAAGGTACTCTAATATGGTGAACAGTGACTTACATGGTTGATTAGAGGCAAAATGTGGAACAAAATTAACTTGTATGAAAGTGGCATTAATAGGTGGTAAAAGGATGTCAAATGGATGTATATGATGTTAACATGTCAATTGTTGCATATATGGTGGAAAGTGACTCTTATAGGGTGCAAAGTGACTCTATTATGGTGAGAAGTGACTAACACGGTTAATTAGAACCAAAATGTGGACCAAAATTGACTTGTATGAATATGGCACTAAGAGGTGGTAAAAGGATTTCTAATTGCATGTACATGATGTTAACATGTTAATTGTACCAATATATGATGGCAAGTGACTCTTATAAGGTGCAAAGTGACTCTAATATGGTGAGAAGTCACTTACATGATTGATTAGAGCCAAAATGTGGCCCAAAATTGACTTGTACGAAAGGGGTACCAAGAGGTGGTTAAAGGATGTCTAATTGCATGTACATGATGTTAACATGTTAATTATATCAATATTTGGTGGCAAGTGACTCTTAAAGGGTGCAAAGTGACTCTAATATGGTGAAAAGTGACTAACATGGTTAATTAGAACCAAAATGTGGACCAAAATTGACTTGTATGAATATGGCACTAAGAGGTGGTAAAAGGATTTCTAATAACATGTACATGATGTTAACATGTTAATTGTACCAATATATGATGGCAAATGACTCTTATAAGGTGCAAAGTGACTCTAATATGGTGAGAAGTCACTTACATGATTGATTAGAGCCAAAATGTTGCCCAAAATTGACTTGTAGGAAAGGGGTACCAAGAGGTGGTTAAAGGATGTCTAATTGCATGTACATGATGTGAACATGTTAATTGTATCAATATACGGTGGCAAGTGACTCCTATAGGGTGCAAAGTGACTCTTATAGGGTGTAAAGGTACTCTAATATGGTGAACAGTGACTTACATGGTTGATTAGAGCCAAAATGTGGAACAAAATTAACTTGTATGAAAGTGGCATTAATAGGTGGTAAAAGGATGTCAAATTGGATGTATATGATGTTAACATGTCAATTGTTGCATATATGGTGGAAAGTGACTCTTATAGGGTGCAAAGTGACTCTAATATGGTGAGAAGTGCTAACATGGTTAATTAGAACCAAAATATGGACCAAAATTGACTTGTATGAATATGGCACTAAGAGGTGGTAAAAGGATTTCTAATTGCATGTCCATGATGTTAACATGTTAATTGTACCAATATATGATGGCAAGTGACTCTTATAAGGTGCAAAGTGACTCTAATATGGTGAGAAGTCACTTACATGATTGATTAGAGCCAAAATGTGGCCCAAAATTGACTTGTACGCAAGGGGTACCAAGACGTGGTTAAAGGATGTCTAATTGCATGTACATGATGTTAACATGTTAATTATATCTATATTTGGTGGCAAGTGACTCTTAAAGGGTGCAAAGTGACTCTAATATGGTGAGAAGTGACTAACATGGTTAATTAGAACCAAAATGTGGACCAAAATTGACTTTTATGAATATGGCACTAAGAGGTGGTAAAAGGATTTCTAATTGCATGTACATGATGTTAACATGTTAATTGTACCAGTATATGATGGCAAGTGACTCTTATAAGGTGCAAAGTGACTCTAATATGATGAGAAGTCACTTACATGATTGATTAGTGCCAAAATGTGGCCCAAAATTGACTTGTAGGAAAGGGGTACCAAGAGGTGGTTAAAGGATGTCTAATTGCATGTACATGATGTTAACATGTTAATTATATCAATATTTGGTGGCAAGTGACTCTTAAAGGGTGCAAAGTGACACTAATATGGTGAAAAGTGACTAACGTGGTTAATTAGAACCATAATGTGGACCAAAATTGACTTGTATGAATATGGCACTAAGAGGTGGTAAAAGGATTTCTAATAACATGTACATGATGTTAACATGTTAATTGTACCAATATATGATGGCAAGTGACTCTTATAAGGTGCAAAGTGACTCTAATATGGTGAGAAGTCACTTACATGATTGATTAGAGCCAAAATGTGGCCCAAAAGTGACTTGTAGGAAAGGGGTACCAAGAGGTGGTTAAAGGATGACTAATTGCATGTACATGATGTGAACATGTTAATTGTATCAATATACGGTGGCAAGTGACTCCTATAGGGTGCAAAGTGACTCTTATAGGGTGTAAAGGTACTCTAATATGGTGAACAGTGACTTACATGGTTGATTAGAGCCAAAATGTGGAACAAAATTAACTTGTATGAAAGTGGCATTAAGAGGTGGTAAAAGAATGTCAAATTGGATGTATATGATGTTAACATGTCAATTGTTGCATATATGGTGGAAAGTGACTCTTATAAGGTGCAAAGTGACTCTAATATGGTGAGAAGTGACTAACATGGTTAATTAGAACCAAAATGTGGACCAAAATTGACTTGTATGAATATTGCACTAAGAAGTGGTAAAAGGATTTTTAATTGCATGTCCATGATGTTAACATGTTAATTGTACCAATATATGATGGCAAGTGACTTATAAGGTGCAAAGTGACTCTAATATGGTGAGAAGTCACTTACATGATTGATTAGAGCCAAAATGTGGCCCAAAATTGACTTGTACGAAAGGGGTACCAAGAGGTGGTTAAAGGATGTCTAATTGCATGTACATGATGTTAACATGTTAATTATATCAATATTTGGTGGCAAGTGACTCTTAAAGGGTGCAAACTGACTCTAATATGGTGAGAAGTGACTAACATGGTGTAAAGGTACTCTAATATGGTGAACAGTGACTTACATGGTTGATTAGAGCCAAAATGTGGAACAAAATTAACTTGTATGAAAGTGGCATTAAGAGGTGGTAAAAGGATGTCAAATTGGATGTATATGATGTTAACATGTCAATTGTTGCATATATGGTGGAAAGTGACTCTTATAGGGTGCAAAGTGACTGTAATATGGTGAGAATTGACTAAAATGGTTAATTAGAACCAAAATGTGGACCAAAATTGACTTGTATGAATATTGCACTAAGAGGTGGTAAAAGGATTTCTAATTGGATGTCCATGATGTTAACATGTTAATTGTACCAATATATGATGGCAAGTGACTTCTATAAGGTGCAAAGTGACTCTAATATGGTGAGAAGTCACTTACATGATTGATTAGAGCCAAAATCTGGCCCAAAATTGACTTGTACGAAAGGGGTACCAAGAGGTGATTAAAGGATGTCTAATTGCATGTACATGATGTTAACAAGTTAATTATATCAATATTTGGTGGCAAGTGACTCTTAAAGGGTGCAAAGTGACTCTAATATGGTAAAAAGTGACTAACATGGTTGATTAGAGCCAAAATGTGGAACAAAATTAACTTGTATGAAAGTGGCATTAATAGGTGGTAAAAGGATGTCAAATTGGATGTATATGATGTTAACATGTCAATTGTTGCATATATGGTGGAAAGTGACTTTATAGGGTGCAAAGTGACTCTAATATGGTGAGAAGTGACTAACATGGTTAATTAGAACCAAAATGTGGACCAAAATTGACTTGTATGAATATGGCACTAATAGGTGGTAAAAGGATTTCTAATTGCATGTCCATGATGTTAACATGTTAATTGTACCAATATATGATGGCAAGTGACTCTTATAAGGTGCAAAGTGACTCTAATATGGTGAGAAGTCACTTACATGATTGATTAGAGCCAAAATGTGGCCCAAAATTGACTTGTACGCAAGGGGTACCAAGAGGTGGTTAAAGGATGTCTAATTGCATGTACATGATGTTAACATGTTAATTATATCTATATTTGGTGGCAAGTGACTCTTAAAGGGTGCAAAGTGACTCTAATATGGTGAGAAGTGACTAACATGGTTAATTAGAACCAAAATGTGGACCAAAATTGACTTTTATGAATATGGCACTAAGAGGTGGTAAAAGGATTTCTAATTGCATGTACATGATGTTAACATGTTAATTGTACCAGTATATGATGGCAAGTGACTCTTATAAGGTGCAAAGTGACTCTAATATGATGAGAAGTCACTTACATGATTGATTAGTGCCAAAATGTGGCCCAAAATTGACTAGTAGGAAAGGGGTACCAAGAGGTGGTTAAAGGATGTCTAATTGCATGTACATGATGTTAACATGTTAATTATATCAATATTTGGTGGCAAGTGACTCTTAAAGGGTGCAAAGTGACACTAATATGGTGAAAAGTGACTAACGTGGTTAATTAGAACCATAATGTGGACCAAAATTGACTTGTATGAATATGGCACTAAGAGGTGGTAAAAGGATTTCTAATAACATGTACATGATGTTAACATGTTAATTGTACCAATATATGATGGCAAGTGACTCTTATAAGGTGCAAAGTGACTCTAATATGGTGAGAAGTCACTTACATGATTGATTAGAGCCAAAATGTGGCCCAAAAGTGACTTGTAGGAAAGGGGTACCAAGAGGTGGTTAAAGGATGTCTAATTGCATGTACATGATGTGAACATGTTAATTGTATCAATATACGGTGGCAAGTGACTCCTATAGGGTGCAAAGTGACTCTTATAGGGTGTAAAGGTACTCTAATATGGTGAACAGTGACTTACATGGTTGATTAGAGCCAAAATGTGGAACAAAATTAACTTGTATGAAAGTGGCATTAAGAGGTGGTAAAAGGATGTCAAATTGGATGTATATGATGTTAACATGTCAATTGTTGCATATATGGTGGAAAGTGACTCTTATAAGGTGCAAAGTGACTCTAATATGGTGAGAAGTGACTAACATGGTTAATTAGAACCAAAATGTGGACCAAAATTGACTTGTATGAATATTGCACTAAGAAGTGGTAAAAGGATTTCTAATTGCATGTCCATGATGTTAACATGTTAATTGTACCAATATATGATGGCAAGTGACTTATAAGGTGCAAAGTGACTCTAATATGGTGAGAAGTCACTTACATGATTGATTAGAGCCAAAATGTGGCCCAAAATTGACTTGTACGAAAGGGGTACCAAGAGGTGGTTAAAGGATGTCTAATTGCATGTACATGATGTTAACATGTTAATTATATCAATATTTGGTGGCAAGTGACTCTTAAAGGGTGCAAACTGACTCTAATATGGTGAGAAGTGACTAACATGGTGTAAAGGTACTCTAATATGGTGAACAGTGACTTACATGGTTGATTAGAGGCAAAATGTGGAACAAAATTAACTTGTATGAAAGTGGCATTAATAGGTGGTAAAAGGATGTCAAAATGGATGTATATGATGTTAACATGTCAATTGTTGCATATATGGTGGAAAGTGACTCTTATAGGGTGCAAAGTGACTCTATTATGGTGAGAAGTGACTAACACGGTTAATTAGAACCAAAATGTGGACCAAAATTGACTTGTATGAATATGGCACTAAGAGGTGGTAAAAGGATTTCTAATTGCATGTACATGATGTTAACATGTTAATTGTACCAATATATGATGGCAAGTGACTCTTATAAGGTGCAAAGTGACTCTAATATGGTGAGAAGTCACTTACATGATTGATTAGAGCCAAAATGTGGCCCAAAATTGACTTGTACGAAAGGGGTACCAAGAGGTGGTTAAAGGATGTCTAATTGCATGTACATGATGTTAACATGTTAATTATATCAATATTTGGTGGCAAGTGACTCTTAAAGGGTGCAAAGTGACTCTAATATGGTGAAAAGTGACTAACATGGTTAATTAGAACCAAAATGTGGACCAAAATTGACTTGTATGAATATGGCACTAAGAGGTGGTAAAAGGATTTCTAATAACATGTACATGATGTTAACATGTTAATTGTACCAATATATGATGGCAAATGACTCTTATAAGGTGCAAAGTGACTCTAATATGGTGAGAAGTCACTTACATGATTGATTAGAGCCAAAATGTTGCCCAAAATTGACGTAGGAAAGGGGTACCAAGAGGTGGTTAAAGGATGTCTAATTGCATGTACATGATGTGAACATGTTAATTGTATCAATATACGGTGGCAAGTGACTCCTATAGGGTGCAAAGTGACTCTTATAGGGTGTAAAGGTACTCTAATATGGTGAACAGTGACTTACATGGTTGATTAGAGCCAAAATGTGGAACAAAATTAACTTGTATGAAAGTGGCATTAATAGGTGGTAAAAGGATGTCAAATTGGATGTATATGATGTTAACATGTCAATTGTTGCATATATGGTGGAAAGTGACTCTTATAGGGTGCAAAGTGACTCTAATATGGTGAGAAGTGCTAACATGGTTAATTAGAACCAAAATATGGACCAAAATTGACTTGTATGAATATGGCACTAAGAGGTGGTAAAAGGATTTCTAATTGCATGTCCATGATGTTAACATGTTAATTGTACCAATATATGATGGCAAGTGACTCTTATAAGGTGCAAAGTGACTCTAATATGGTGAGAAGTCACTTACATGATTGATTAGAGCCAAAATGTGGCCCAAAATTGACTTGTACGAAAGGGGTACCAAGAGGTGGTTAAAGGATGTCTAATTGCATGTACATGATGTTAACATGTTAATTATATCAATATTTGGTGGCAAGTGACTCTTAAAGGGTGCAAAGTGACTCTAATATGGTGAAAAGTGACTAACATGGTTAATTAGAACCAAAATGTGGACCAAAATTGACTTGTATGAATATGGCACTAAGAGGTGGTAAAAGGATTTCTAATAACATGTACATGATGTTAACATGTTAATTGTACCAATATATGATGGCAAATGACTCTTATAAGGTGCAAAGTGACTCTAATATGGTGAGAAGTCACTTACATGATTGATTAGAGCCAAAATGTTGCCCAAAATTGACTTGTAGGAAAGGGGTACCAAGAGGTGGTTAAAGGATGTCTAATTGCATGTACATGATGTGAACATGTTAATTGTATCAATATACGGTGGCAAGTGACTCCTATAGGGTGCAAAGTGACTCTTATAGGGTGTAAAGGTACTCTAATATGGTGAACAGTGACTTACATGGTTGATTAGAGCCAAAATGTGGAACAAAATTAACTTGTATGAAAGTGGCATTAATAGGTGGTAAAAGGATGTCAAATTGGATGTATATGATGTTAACATGTCAATTGTTGCATATATGGTGGAAAGTGACTCTTATAGGGTGCAAAGCGACTCTAATATGGTGAGAAGTGCTAACATGGTTAATTAGAACCAAAATATGGACCAAAATTGACTTGTATGAATATGGCACTAAGAGGTGGTAAAAGGATTTCTAATTGCATGTCCATGATGTTAACATGTTAATTGTACCAATATATGATGGCAAGTGACTCTTATAAGGTGCAAAGTGACTCTAATATGGTGAGAAGTCACTTACATGATTGATTAGAGCCAAAATGTGGCCCAAAATTGACTTGTACGCAAGGGGTACCAAGACGTGGTTAAAGGATGTCTAATTGCATGTACATGATGTTAACATGTTAATTATATCTATATTTGGTGGCAAGTGACTCTTAAAGGGTGCAAAGTGACTCTAATATGGTGAGAAGTGACTAACATGGTTAATTAGAACCAAAATGTGGACCAAAATTGACTTGTATGAATATGGCACTAAGAGGTGGTAAAAGGATTTCTAATTGCATGTACATGATGTTAACATGTTAATTGTACCATATATGATGGCAAGTGACTCTTATAAGGTGCAAAGTGACTCTAATATGGTGAGAAGTCACTTACATGATTGATTAGAGCCAAAATGTGGCCCAAAATTGACTTGTAGAAAGGGGTACCAAGAGGTGGTTAAAGGATGTCTAATTGCATGTACATGATGTTAACATGTTAATTATATCAATATTGGTGGCAAGTGACTCTTAAGGGTGCAAAGTGACTCTAATATGGTGAAAGTGACTAATGGTTATTAGAACCAAAATGTGGACCAAAATTACTTGTATGAATAGGCACTAAGAGGTGGTAAAAGGATTCAATATGTACATGATGTTAACATGTCAATTGTACATATATGATGGCAAGTGACTCTTATAGGTGCAAAGTGACTCTAATATGGTGAGAAGTCACTTACATGATTGATTAGAGCCAAAATGTGGCCCAAAAGTGACTTGTAGGAAAGGGGTACCAAGAGGTGGTTAAAGGATGACTAATTGCATGTACATGATGTGAACATGTTAATTGTATCAATATACGGTGGCAAGTGACTCCTATAGGGTGCAAAGTGACTCTTATAGGGTGTAAAGGTACTCTAATATGGTGAACAGTGACTTACATGGTTGATTAGAGCCAAAATGTGGAACAAAATTAACTTGTATGAAAGTGGCATTAAGAGGTGGTAAAAGGATGTCAAATTGGATGTATATGATGTTAACATGTCAATTGTTGCATATATGGTGGAAAGTGACTCTTATAGGGTGCAAAGTGACTGTAATATGGTGAGAATTGACTAAAATGGTTAATTAGAACCAAAATGTGGACCAAAATTGACTTGTATGAATATTGCACTAAGAGGTGGTAAAAGGATTTCTAATTGGATGTCCATGATGTTAACATGTTAATTGTACCAATATATGATGGCAAGTGACTTCTATAAGGTGCAAAGTGACTCTAATATGGTGAGAAGTCACTTACATGATTGATTAGAGCCAAAATCTGGCCCAAAATTGACTTGTACGAAAGGGGTACCAAGAGGTGATTAAAGGATGTCTAATTGCATGTACATGATGTTAACAAGTTAATTATATCAATATTGGTGGCAAGTGACTCTTAAAGGGTGCAAAGTGACTCTAATATGGTAAAAAGTGACTAACATGGTTGATTAGAGCCAAAATGTGGAACAAAATTAACTTGTATGAAAGTGGCATTAATAGGTGGTAAAAGGATGTCAAATTGGATGTATATGATGTTAACATGTCAATTGTTGCATATATGGTGGAAAGTGACTCTTATAGGGTGCAAAGTGACTCTAATATGGTGAGAAGTGACTAACATGGTTAATTAGAACCAAAATGTGGACCAAAATTGACTTGTATGAATATGGCACTAATAGGTGGTAAAAGGATTTCTAATTGCATGTCCATGATGTTAACATGTTAATTGTACCAATATATGATGGCAAGTGACTCTTATAAGGTGCAAAGTGACTCTAATATGGTGAGAAGTCACTTACATGATTGATTAGAGCCAAAATGTGGCCCAAAATTGACTTGTACGCAAGGGGTACCAAGAGGTGGTTAAAGGATGTCTAATTGCATGTACATGATGTTAACATGTTAATTATATCTATATTTGGTGGCAAGTGACTCTTAAAGGGTGCAAAGTGACTCTAATATGGTGAGAAGTGACTAACATGGTTAATTAGAACCAAAATGTGGACCAAAATTGACTTTTATGAATATGGCACTAAGAGGTGGTAAAAGGATTTCTAATTGCATGTACATGATGTTAACATGTTAATTGTACCAGTATATGATGGCAAGTGACTCTTATAAGGTGCAAAGTGACTCTAATATGATGAGAAGTCACTTACATGATTGATTAGTGCCAAAATGTGGCCCAAAATTGACTTGTAGGAAAGGGGTACCAAGAGGTGGTTAAAGGATGTCTAATTGCATGTACATGATGTTAACATGTTAATTATATCAATATTTGGTGGCAAGTGACTCTTAAAGGGTGCAAAGTGACACTAATATGGTGAAAAGTGACTAACGTGGTTAATTAGAACCATAATGTGGACCAAAATTGACTTGTATGAATATGGCACTAAGAGGTGGTAAAAGGATTTCTAATAACATGTACATGATGTTAACATGTTAATTGTACCAATATATGATGGCAAGTGACTCTTATAAGGTGCAAAGTGACTCTAATATGGTGAGAAGTCACTTACATGATTGATTAGAGCCAAAATGTGGCCCAAAAGTGACTTGTAGGAAAGGGGTACCAAGAGGTGGTTAAAGGATGTCTAATTGCATGTACATGATGTGAACATGTTAATTGTATCAATATACGGTGGCAAGTGACTCCTATAGGGTGCAAAGTGACTCTTATAGGGTGTAAAGGTACTCTAATATGGTGAACAGTGACTTACATGGTTGATTAGAGCCAAAATGTGGAACAAAATTAACTTGTATGAAAGTGGCATTAAGAGGTGGTAAAAGGATGTCAAATTGGATGTATATGATGTTAACATGTCAATTGTTGCATATATGGTGGAAAGTGACTCTTATAAGGTGCAAAGTGACTCTAATATGGTGAGAAGTGACTAACATGGTTAATTAGAACCAAAATGTGGACCAAAATTGACTTGTATGAATATTGCACTAAGAAGTGGTAAAAGGATTTCTAATTGCATGTCCATGATGTTAACATGTTAATTGTACCAATATATGATGGCAAGTGACTTATAAGGTGCAAAGTGACTCTAATATGGTGAGAAGTCACTTACATGATTGATTAGAGCCAAAATGTGGCCCAAAATTGACTTGTACGAAAGGGGTACCAAGAGGTGGTTAAAGGATGTCTAATTGCATGTACATGATGTTAACATGTTAATTATATCAATATTGGTGGCAAGTGACTCTTAAAGGGTGCAAACTGACTCTAATATGGTGAGAAGTGACTAACATGGTGTAAAGGTACTCTAATATGGTGAACAGTGACTTACATGGTTGATTAGAGGCAAAATGTGGAACAAAATTAACTTGTATGAAAGTGGCATTAATAGGTGGTAAAAGGATGTCAAATGGATGTATATGATGTTAACATGTCAATTGTTGCATATATGGTGGAAAGTGACTCTTATAGGGTGCAAAGTGACTCTAATTATGGTGAGAAGTGACTAACACGGTTAATTAGAACCAAAATGTGGACCAAAATTGACTTGTATGAATATGGCACTAAGAGGTGGTAAAAGGATTTCTAATTGCATGTACATGATGTTAACATGTTAATTGTACCAATATATGATGGCAAGTGACTCTTATAAGGTGCAAAGTGACTCTAATATGGTGAGAAGTCACTTACATGATGATTAGAGCCAAAATGTGGCCCAAAATTGACTTGTACGAAAGGGGGTACCAAGAGGTGGTTAAAGGATGTCTAATTGCATGTACATGATGTTAACATGTTAATTATATCAATATTTGGTGGCAAGTGACTCTTAAAGGGTGCAAAGTGACTCTAATATGGTGAAAAGTGACTAACATGGTTAATTAGAACCAAAATGTGGACCAAAATTGACTTGTATGAATATGGCACTAAGAGGTGGTAAAAGGATTTCTAATAACATGTACATGATGTTAACATGTTAATTGTACCAATATATGATGGCAAATGACTCTTATAAGGTGCAAAGTGACTCTAATATGGTGAGAAGTCACTTACATGATTGATTAGAGCCAAAATGTTGCCCAAAATTGACGTAGGAAAGGGGTACCAAGAGGTGGTTAAAGGATGTCTAATTGCATGTACATGATGTGAACATGTTAATTGTATCAATATACGGTGGCAAGTGACTCCTATAGGGTGCAAAGTGACTCTTATAGGGTGTAAAGGTACTCTAATATGGTGAACAGTGACTTACATGGTTGATTAGAGCCAAAATGTGGAACAAAATTAACTTGTATGAAAGTGGCATTAATAGGTGGTAAAAGGATGTCAAATTGGATGTATATGATGTTAACATGTCAATTGTTGCATATATGGTGGAAAGTGACTCTTATAGGGTGCAAAGTGACTCTAATATGGTGAGAAGTGCTAACATGGTTAATTAGAACCAAAATATGGACCAAAATTGACTTGTATGAATATGGCACTAAGAGGTGGTAAAAGGATTTCTAATTGCATGTCCATGATGTTAACATGTTAATTGTACCAATATATGATGGCAAGTGACTCTTATAAGGTGCAAAGTGACTCTAATATGGTGAGAAGTCACTTACATGATTGATTAGAGCCAAAATGTGGCCCAAAATTGACTTGTACGCAAGGGGTACCAAGACGTGGTTAAAGGATGTCTAATTGCATGTACATGATGTTAACATGTTAATTATATCTATATTTGGTGGCAAGTGACTCTTAAAGGGTGCAAAGTGACTCTAATATGGTGAGAAGTGACTAACATGGTTAATTAGAACCAAAATGTGGACCAAAATTGACTTTTATGAATATGGCACTAAGAGGTGGTAAAGGATTTCTAATTGCATGTACATGATGTTAACATGTTAATTGTACCAGTATATGATGGCAAGTGACTCTTATAAGGTGCAAAGTGACTCTAATATGATGAGAAGTCACTTACATGATTGATTAGTGCCAAAATGTGGCCCAAAATTGACTTGTAGGAAAGGGGTACCAAGAGGTGGTTAAAGGATGTCTAATTGCATGTACATGATGTTAACATGTTAATTATATCAATATTTGGTGGCAAGTGACTCTTAAAGGGTGCAAAGTGACACTAATATGGTGAAAAGTGACTAACGTGGTTAATTAGAACCATAATGTGGACCAAAATTGACTTGTATGAATATGGCACTAAGAGGTGGTAAAAGGATTTCTAATAACATGTACATGATGTTAACATGTTAATTGTACCAATATATGATGGCAAGTGACTCTTATAAGGTGCAAAGTGACTCTAATATGGTGAGAAGTCACTTACATGATTGATTAGAGCCAAAATGTGGCCCAAAAGTGACTTGTAGGAAAGGGGTACCAAGAGGTGGTTAAAGGATGTCTAATTGCATGTACATGATGTGAACATGTTAATTGTATCAATATACGGTGGCAAGTGACTCCTATAGGGTGCAAAGTGACTCTTATAGGGTGTAAAGGTACTCTAATATGGTGAACAGTGACTTACATGGTTGATTAGAGCCAAAATGTGGAACAAAATTAACTTGTATGAAAGTGGCATTAAGAGGTGGTAAAAGGATGTCAAATTGGATGTATATGATGTTAACATGTCAATTGTTGCATATATGGTGGAAACTGACTCTTATAAGGTGCAAAGTGACTCTAATATGGTGAGAAGTGACTAACATGGTTAATTAGAACCAAAATGTGGACCAAAATTGACTTGTATGAATATTGCACTAAGAAGTGGTAAAAGGATTTTTAATTGCATGTCCATGATGTTAACATGTTAATTGTACCAATATATGATGGCAAGTGACTTATAAGGTGCAAAGTGACTCTAATATGGTGAGAAGTCACTTACATGATTGATTAGAGCCAAAATGTGGCCCAAAATTGACTTGTACGAAAGGGGTACCAAGAGGTGGTTAAAGGATGTCTAATTGCATGTACATGATGTTAACATGTTAATTATATCAATATTTGGTGGCAAGTGACTCTTAAAGGGTGCAAACTGACTCTAATATGGTGAGAAGTGACTAACATGGTGTAAAGGTACTCTAATATGGTGAACAGTGACTTACATGGTTGATTAGAGCCAAAATGTGGAACAAAATTAACTTGTATGAAAGTGGCATTAAGAGGTGGTAAAAGGATGTCAAATAGGATGTATACGATGTTAACATGTCAATTGTTGCATATATGGTGGAAAGTGACTCTTATAGGGTGCAAAGTGACTGTAATATGGTGAGAAGTGACTAAAATGGTTAATTAGAACCAAAATGTGGACCAAAATTGACTTGTATGAATATTGCACTAAGAGGTGGTAAAAGGATTTCTAATTGGATGTCCATGATGTTAACATGTTAATTGTACCAATATATGATGGCAAGTGACTTCTATAAGGTGCAAAGTGACTCTAATATGGTGAGAAGTCACTTACATGATTGATTAGAGCCAAATCTGGCCCAAAATTGACTTGTACGAAAGGGGGTACCAAGAGGTGATTAAAGGATGTCTAATTGCATGTACATGATGTTAACAAGTTAATTATATCAATATTGGTGGCAAGTGACTCTTAAAGGGTGCAAAGTGACTCTAATATGGTAAAAAGTGACTAACATGGTTGATTGGAGCCAAAATGTGGAACAAAATTAACTTGTATGAAAGTGGCATTAATAGGTGGTAAAAGGATGTCAACTTGGATGTATATGATGTTAACATGTCAATTGTTGCATATATGGTGGAAAGTGACTTTTATAGGGTGCAAAGTGACTCTAATATGGTGAGAAGTGACTAAAATGGTTAATTAGAACCAAAATGTGGACCAAAATTGACTTGTATGAATATGGCACTAATAGGTGGTAAAAGGATTTCTAATTGCATGTCCATGATGTTAACATGTTAATTGTACCAATATATGATGGCAAGTGACTCTTATAAGGTGCAAAGTGACTCTAATATGTGAGAAGTCACTTACATGATTGATTAGAGCCAAAATGTGGCCCAAAATTGACTTGTACGCAAGGGTACCAAGAGGTGGTTAAAGGATGTCTAATTGCATGTACATGATGTTAACATGTTAATTATATCTATATTTGGTGGCAAGTGACTCTTAAAGGGTGCAAAGTGACTCTAATATGGTGAGGAAGTGACTAACATGGTTAATTAGAACCAAAATGTGGACCAAATTGACTTTTATGAATATGGCACTAAGAGGGTGGTAAAAGGATTTCTAATTGCATGTACATGATGTTAACATGTTAATTGTACCAGTATATGATGGCAAGTGGACTCTTATAAGGTTGCAAAGTGACTCTAATATGATGAGAAGTCACTTACATGATTGATTAGTGCCAAAATGTGGCCCAAAATTGACTTGTAGGAAAGGGGTACCAAGAGGTGGTTAAAGGATGTCTAATTGCATGTACATGATGTTAACATGTTAATTATATCAATATTTGGTGGCAAGTGACTCTTAAAGGGTGCAAAGTGACACTAATATGGTGAAAAGTGACTAACGTGGTTAATTAGAACCATAATGTGGACCAAATTGACTTGTATGAATATGGCACTAAGAGGTGGTAAAGGATTTCTAATAACATGTACATGATGTTAACATGTTAATTGTACCAATATATGATGGCAAGTGACTCTTATAAGGTGCAAAGTGACTCTAATATGGTGAGAAGTCACTTACATGATTGATTAGAGCCAAAATGTGGCCCAAAAGTGACTTGTAGGAAAGGGGTACCAAGAGGTGGTTAAAGGATGTCTAATTGCATGTACATGATGTGAACATGTTAATTGTATCAATATACGGTGGCAAGTGACTCCTATAGGGTGCAAAGTGACTCTTATAGGGTGTAAAGGTACTCTAATATGGTGAACAGTGACTTACATGGTTGATTAGAGCCAAAATGTGGAACAAAATTAACTTGTATGAAAGTGGCATTAAGAGGTGGTAAAAGGATGTCAATTGGATGTATATGATGTTAACATGTCAATTGTTGCATATATGGTGGAAAGTGACTCTTATAAGGTGCAAAGTGACTCTAATATGGTGAGAAGTGACTAACATGGTTAATTAGAACCAAAATGTGGACCAAAATTGACTTGTATGAATATTGCACTAAGAAGTGGTAAAAGGATTTTTAATTGCATGTCCATGATGTTAACATGTTAATTGTACCAATATATGATGGCAAGTGACTTATAAGGTGCAAAGTGACTTTAATATGGTGAGAAGTCACTTACATGATTGATTAGAGCCAAAATGTGGCCCAAAATTGACTTGTACGAAAGGGGGTTACCAAGAGGTGGTTAAAGGATGTCTAATTGCATGTACATGATGTTAACATGTTAATTATATCAATATTTGGTGGCAAGTGACTCTTAAAGGGTGCAAACTGACTCTAATATGGTGAGAAGTGACTAACATGGTGTAAAGGTACTCTAATATGGTGAACAGTGACTTACACGGTTGATTAGAGGCAAAATGTGGAACAAAATTAACTTGTATGAAAGTGGCATTAATAGGTGGTTAAAAGGATGTCAAAATGGATGTATATGATGTTAACATGTCAATTGTTGCATATATGGTGGAAAGTGACTCTTATAGGGTGCAAAGTGACTCTATTATGGTGAGAAGTGACTAACACGGTTAATTAGAACCAAAATGTTGCACCAACATTGACTTGTATGAATATGGCACTAAGAGGTGGTTAAAAGGATTTCTAATTGCATGTACATGATGTTAACATGTTAATTGTACCAATATATGATGGCAAGTGACTCTTATAAGGTGCAAAGTGACTCTAATATGGTGAGAAGTCACTTACATGATTGATTAGAGCCAAAAGGTGGCCCCAAAATTGACTTGTACGAAAGGGGTACCAAGAGGTGGTTAAAGGATGTCTAATTGCATGTACATGATGTTAACATGTTAATTATATCAATATTTGGTGGCAAGTGACTCTTAAAGGGTGCAAAGTGACTCTAATATGGTGAAAGTGACTAACATGGTTAATTAGAACCAAAATGTGGACCAAAATTGACTTGTATGAATATGGCACTAAGAGGTGGTAAAAGGATTCTAATAACATGTACATGATGTTAACATGTTAATTGTACCAATATATGATGGCAAATGACTCTTATAAGGTGCAAAGTGACTCTAATATGGTGAGAAGTCACTTACATGATTGATTAGAGCCAAATGTTGCCCAAAATTGACGTAGGAAAGGGGTACCAAGAGGTGGTTAAAGGATGTCTAATTGCATGTACATGATGTGAACATGTTAATTGTATCAATATACGGTGGCAAGTGACTCCTATAGGGTGCAAAGTGACTCTTATAGGGTGTAAAGGTACTCTAATATGGTGAACAGTGACTTACATGGTTGATTAGAGCCAAAATGTGGAACAAAATTAACTTGTATGAAAGTGGCATTAATAGGTGGTAAAAGGATGTCAAATTGGATGTATATGATGTTAACATGTCAATTGTTGCATATATGGTGGAAAGTGACTCTTATAGGGTGCAAAGTGACTCTAATATGGTGAGAAGTGCTAACATGGTTAATTAGAACCAAAATATGGACCAAAATTGACTTGTATGAATATGGCACTAAGAGGTGGTAAAAGGATTTCTAATTGCATGTCCATGATGTTAACATGTTAATTGTACCAATATATGATGGCAAGTGACTCTTATAAGGTGCAAAGTGACTCTAATATGGTGAGAAGTCACTTACATGATTGATTAGAGCCAAAATGTGGCCCAAAATTGACTTGTACGCAAGGGGTACCAAGACGTGGTTTAAAGGATGTCTAATTGCATGTACATGATGTTAACATGTTAATTATATCTATATTGGTGGCAAGTGACTCTTAAAGGGTGCAAAGTGACTCTAATATGGTGAGAAGTGACTAACATGGTTAATTAGAACCAAAATGTGGACCAAAATTGACTTTTATGAATATGGCACTAAGAGGTGGTAAAAGGATTTCTAATTGCATGTACATGATGTTAACATGTTAATTGTACCAGTATATGATGGCAAGTGACTCTTATAAGGTGCAAAGTGACTCTAATATGATGAGAAGTCACTTACATGATTGATTAGTGCCAAAATGTGGCCCAAAATTGACTTGTAGGAAAGGGGTACCAAGAGGTGGTTAAAGGATGTCTAATTGCATGTACATGATGTTTAACATGTTAATTATATCAATATTTGGTGGCAAGTGACTCTTAAAGGGTGCAAAGTGACACTAATATGGTGAAAAGTGACTAACGTGGTTAATTAGAACCATAATGTGGGACCAAAATTGACTTGTATGAATATGGCACTAAGAGGTGGTAAAAGGATTTCTAATAACATGTACATGATGTTAACATGTTAATTGTACCAATATATGATGGCAAGTGACTCTTATAAGGTGCAAAGTGACTCTAATATGGTGAGAAGTCACTTACATGATTGATTAGAGCCAAAATGTGGCCCAAAAGTGACTTGTAGGAAAGGGGTACCAAGAGGTGGTTAAAGGATGTCTAATTGCATGTACATGATGTGAACATGTTAATTGTATCAATATACGGTGGCAAGTGACTCCTATAGGGTGCAAAGTGACTCTTATAGGGTGTAAAGGTACTCTAATATGGTGAACAGTGACTTACATGGTTGATTAGAGCCAAAATGTGGAACAAAATTAACTTGTATGAAAGTGGCATTAAGAGGTGGTAAAAGGATGTCAAATTGGATGTATATGATGTTAACATGTCAATTGTTGCATATATGGTGGAAACTGACTCTTATAAGGTGCAAAGTGACTCTAATATGGTGAGAAGTGACTAACATGGTTATTAGAACCAAAATGTGGACCAAATTGACTTGTATGAATATTGCACTAAGAAGTGGTAAAAGGATTTTTAATTGCATGTCCATGATGTTAACATGTTAATTGTACCAATATATGATGGCAAGTGACTTATAAGGTGCAAAGTGACTCTAATATGGTGAGAAGTCACTTACATGATTGATTAGAGCCAAAATGTGGCCCAAAATTGACTTGTACGAAAGGGGTACCAAGAGGTGGTTAAAGGATGTCTAATTGCATGTACATGATGTTAACATGTTAATTATATCAATATTTGGTGGCAAGTGACTCTTAAAGGGTGCAAACTGACTCTAATATGGTGAGAAGTGACTAACATGGTGTAAAGGTACTCTAATATGGTGAACAGTGACTTACATGGTTGATTAGAGCCAAAATGTGGAACAAAATTAACTTGTATGAAAGTGGCATTAAGAGGTGGTAAAAGGATGTCAAATAGGATGTATACGATGTTAACATGTCAATTGTTGCATATATGGTGGAAAGTGACTCTTATAGGGTGCAAAGTGACTGTAATATGGTGAGAAGTGACTAAAATGGTTAATTAGAACCAAAATGTGGACCAAAATTGACTTGTATGAATATTGCACTAAGAGGTGGTAAAAGGATTTCTAATTGGATGTCCATGATGTTAACATGTTAATTGTACCAATATATGATGGCAAGTGACTTCTATAAGGTGCAAAGTGACTCTAATATGGTGAGAAGTCACTTACATGATTGATTAGAGCCAAAATCTGGCCCAAAATTGACTTGTACGAAAGGGGTACCAAGAGGTGATTAAAGGATGTCTAATTGCATGTACATGATGTTAACAAGTTAATTATATCAATATTTGGTGGCAAGTGACTCTTAAAGGGTGCAAAGTGACTCTAATATGGTAAAAAGTGACTAACATGGTTGATTGGAGCCAAAATGTGGAACAAAATTAACTTGTATGAAAGTGGCATTAATAGGTGGTAAAAGGATGTCAACTTGGATGTATATGATGTTAACATGTCAATTGTTGCATATATGGTGGAAAGTGACTTTTATAGGGTGCAAAGTGACTCTAATATGGTGAGAAGTGACTAAAATGGTTAATTAGAACCAAAATGTGGACCAAAATTGACTTGTATGAATATGGCACTAATAGGTGGTAAAAGGATTTCTAATTGCATGTCCATGATGTTAACATGTTAATTGTACCAATATATGATGGCAAGTGACTCTTATAAGGTGCAAAGTGACTCTAATATGGTGAGAAGTCACTTACATGATTGATTAGAGCCAAAATGTGGCCCAAAATGACTTGTACGCAAGGGGTACCAAGAGGTGGTTAAAGGATGTCTAATTGCATGTACATGATGTTAACATGTTAATTATATCTATATTTGGTGGCAAGTGACTCTTAAAGGGTGCAAAGTGACTCTAATATGGTGAGAAGTGACTAACATGGTTAATTAGAACCAAAATGTGGACCAAAATTGACTTTTATGAATATGGCACTAAGAGGTGGTAAAGGATTTCTAATTGCATGTACATGATGTTAACATGTTAATTGTACCAGTATATGATGGCAAGTGACTCTTATAAGGTGCAAAGTGACTCTAATATGATGAGAAGTCACTTACATGATTGATTAGTGCCAAAATGTGGCCCAAAATTGACTTGTAGGAAAGGGGGTACCAAGAGGTGGTTAAAGGATGTCTAATTGCATGTACATGATGTTAACATGTTAATTATATCAATATTTGGTGGCAAGTGACTCTTAAAGGGTGCAAAGTGACACTAATATGGTGAAAAGTGACTAACGTGGTTAATTAGAACCATAATGTGGACCAAAATTGACTTGTATGAATATGGCACTAAGAGGTGGTAAAAGGATTTCTAATAACATGTACATGATGTTAACATGTTAATTGTACCAATATATGATGGCAAGTGACTCTTATAAGGTGCAAAGTGACTCTAATATGGTGAGAAGTCACTTACATGATTGATTAGAGCCAAAATGTGGCCCAAAAGTGACTTGTAGGAAAGGGGTACCAAGAGGTGGTTAAAGGATGTCTAATTGCATGTACATGATGTGAACATGTTAATTGTATCAATATACGGTGGCAAGTGACTCCTATAGGGTGCAAAGTGACTCTTATAGGGTGTAAAGATACTCTAATATGGTGAACAGTGACTTACATGGTTGATTAGAGCCAAAATGTGGAACAAAATTAACTTGTATGAAAGTGGCATTAAGAGGTGGTAAAAGGATGTCAAATTGGATGTATATGATGTTAACATGTCAATTGTTGCATATATGGTGGAAAGTGACTCTTATAAGGTGCAAAGTGACTCTAATATGGTGAGAAGTGACTAACATGGTTAATTAGAACCAAAATGTGGACCAAAATTGACTTGTATGAATATTGCACTAAGAAGTGGTAAAAGGATTTTTAATTGCATGTCCATGATGTTAACATGTTAATTGTACCAATATATGATGGCAAGTGACTTATAAGGTGCAAAGTGACTTTAATATGGTGAGAAGTCACTTACATGATTGATTAGAGCCAAAATGTGGCCCAAAATTGACTTGTACGAAAGGGGGTACCAAGAGGTGGTTAAAGGATGTCTAATTGCATGTACATGATGTTAACATGTTAATTATATCAATATTTGGTGGCAAGTGACTCTTAAAGGGTGCAAACTGACTCTAATATGGTGAGAAGTGACTAACATGGTGTAAAGGTACTCTAATATGGTGAACAGTGACTTACACGGTTGATTAGAGGCAAAATGTGGAACAAAATTAACTTGTATGAAAGTGGCATTAATAGGTGGTAAAAGGATGTCAAAATGGATGTATATGATGTTAACATGTCAATTGTTGCATATATGGTGGAAAGTGACTCTTATAGGGTGCAAAGTGACTCTATTATGGTGAGAAGTGACTAACACGGTTAATTAGAACCAAAATGTTGACCAAAATTGACTTGTATGAATATGGCACTAAGAGGTGGTAAAAGGATTTCTAATTGCATGTACATGATGTTAACATGTTAATTGTACCAATATATGATGGCAAGTGACTCTTATAGGTGCAAAGTGACTCTAATATGGTGAGAAGTCACTTACATGATTGATTAGAGCCAAAAGGTGGCCCCAAAATTGACTTGTACGAAAGGGGTACAAGAGGTGGTTAAAGGATGTCTAATTGCATGTACATGATGTTAACATGTTAATTATATCAATATTTGGTGGCAAGTGACTCTTAAAGGGTGCAAAGTGACTCTAATATGGTGAAAGTGACTAACATGGTTAATTAGAACCAAAATGTGGACCCAAAATTGACTTGTATGAATATGGCACTAAGAGGTGGTAAAAGGATTTCTAATACATGTACATGATGTTAACATGTTAATTGTACCAATATATGATGGCAAATGACTCTTATAAGGTGCAAAGTGACTCTAATATGGTGAGAAGTCACTTACATGATTGATTAGAGCCAAAATGTTGCTCAAAATTGACTTGTAGGAAAGGGGTACCAAGAGGTGGTTAAAGGATGTCTAATTGCATGTACATGATGTGAACATGTTAATTGTATCAATATACGGTGGCAAGTGACTCCTATAGGGTGCAAAGTGACTCTTATAGGGTGTAAAGGTACTCTAATATGGTGAACAGTGACTTACATGGTTGATTAGAGCCAAAATGTGGAACAAAATTAACTTGTATGAAAGTGGCATTAATAGGTGGTAAAAGGATGTCAAATTGGATGTATATGATGTTAACATGTCAATTATTGCATATATGGTGGAAAGTGACTCTTATAGGGTGCAAAGTGACTCTAATATGGTGAGAAGTGCTAACATGGTTAATTAGAACCAAAATGTGGACCAAAATTGACTTGTATGAATATGGCACTAAGAGGTGGTAAAAGGATTTCTAATTGCATGTCCATGATGTTAACATGTTAATTGTACCAATATATGATGGCAAGTGACTCTTATAAGGTGCAAAGTGACTCTAATATGGTGGAGAAGTCACTTACATGATTGATTAGAGCCAAAATGTGGCCCAAAATTGACTTGTACGAAAGGGGTACCAAGTGGTGGTTAAAGGATGTCTAATTGCATGTACATGATGTTATCATGTTAATTATATCAATATTTGGTGGCAAGTAACTCTTAAAGGGTGCAAAGTGACTCTCATATGGTGAAAAGTGACTAACATGGTTAATTTAGAACCAAAATGTGGACCAAAATTGACTTGTATGAATATGGCACTAAGAGGTGGTAAAAGGATTTCTAATTGCATGTACATGATGTTAACATGTTAATTGTACCAATATATGATGGCAAGTGACTCTTATAAGGGGCAAAGTGACTCTAATATGGTGAGAAGTCACTTACATGATTGATTAGAGCCAAAATGTGGCCCAAAATTGACTTGTACGCAAGGGGTACCAAGAGGTGGTTAAAGGATGTCTAATTGCATGTACATGATGTTAACATGTTAATTATATCTATATTTGGTGACAAGTGACTCTTAAAGGTGCAAAGTGACTCTAATATGGTGAGAAGTGACTAACATGGTTAATTAGAACCAAAATGTGGACCAAAATTGACTTGTATGAATATGGCACTAAGAGGTGGTAAAAGGATTTTTAATTGCATGTACATGATGTTAACATGTTAATTGTACCAGTATATGATGGCAAGTGACTCTTCTAAGTTGCAAAGTGACTCTAATGATGAGGAAGTCCTTACATGATTGATTAGTGCCAAAATGTGGCCCAAATTGACTTGTAGGAAAGGGTTACCAAGAGGTGGTTTAAGGATGTCTAATTGCATTTACGTGATGTTACCATGTTAATTGTATCAATAAATGGGGCAAGTGACTCTTATAGGGTGTAAAGGTACTCTAATATGGTGAACAGTGACTTACATGGTTGATTAGAGGCAAAATGTGGAACAAAATTAACTTGTATGAAAGTGGCATTAATAGGTGGTAAAGGATGTTAAATTGGATGTATATGATGTTAACTTGTCAATTGTTTGCATATATGGTGGAAGGTGACTCTTATAGGGTGCAAAGTGACTCTATTATGGTGAGAAGTGACTAACACGGTTAATTAGAACCAAAATGTGGACCAAAATTGACTTGTATGCATATGGCACTAAGAGGTGGTAAAAGGATTTCTAATTGTATGTCCATGATGTTAACATGTTAATTGTACCAATATATGATGGCAAGTGACTCTTATAAGGTGCAAAGTGACTCTAATATGGTGAGAAGTCACTTACATGATTGAGTAGAGCCAAAATGTGGCCCAAAATTGACTTGTACGAAAGGGGGTACCAAGAGGTGGTTAAAGGATGTCTAATTGCATGTACATGATGTTAACATGTTAATTATATCAATATTTGGTGGCAAGTGACTCTTAAAGGGTGCCAAAGTGACTCTAATATGGTGAGAAGTGACTAACATGGTTAATTAGAACCAAAATGTGGACCAAAAATTGACTTGTATGAATATGGCACTAAGAGGTGGTAAAAGGATTTCTTAATTGCATGTACATGATGTTAAAATGTTAATTGTACCAGTATAGCAAGTGACTCTTATAAGGTGCAAAGTGACTCTAATATGATGAGAAGTCACTTACATGATTGATTAGGTGCCAAAATGTGGCCCAAAATTGATTGTAGAAAAGGGGTACCAAGAGGTGGTAAAGGATGTCTAATTGCATTTACGTGATGTTAACATGTTAATTGTATCAATATATGGGGCAAGTGACTCTTATAGGGTTGCAAAGGTACTCTAATATGGTGACTAGTGACTTACATGGTGATTAGAGTCAAAATGTGGAACAAAATTAACTTGTATGAAAGTGGCACTTAAGAGGTGGTAAAAGGATGTTCAAATTGGATGTATATGATGTTAAATGTCAATTGTTGCATATATGGTGGAAGGTGACTATTATAGGGTGCAAAGTGACTCTCATATGGTGAGAAGTGACTAACATGGTTAATTAGAACAAAATGTGGACCAAAATTGACTTGTATGAATATTGCACTAAGAGGTGGTAAAAGGATTTCTAATTGTATGTCCATGATGTTAACATGTTTAATTGTACCAATATATGATGGCAAGTGACTCTTATAAGGTGCAAAGTGACTCTAATATGGTGACAAGTCACTTACATGATTGAGTAGAGCCAAAATGTGGCCCAAAATTGACTTGTACGAAAGGGGTACCAAGATGTGGTTAAAGGATGTCTAATTGCATGTACATGATGTTAACATGTTAATTATATCAATATTTGGTGGTAAGTGACTCTTAAAGGGTGCAAGTGACTCTAATATGGTGAGAAGTGACTAACATGGTTAATTAGAACCAAAATGTGGACCAAAATTGACTTGTATGAATATGGCACTAAGAGGTGGTAAAAGGATTTCTAATTGCATGTACATGATGTTAACATGTTAATTGTACCAGTATAGCAAGTGACTCTTATAAGGTGCAAAGTGACTCTAATATGATGAGAAGTCACTTACATGATTATTAGTGCCAAATGTGGCCCAAATTGACTTGTAGAAAGGGGTACCAAGAGGTGGTTAATGGATGTCTAATTGCATTTACGTGATGTTAACATGTTAATTGTATCAATATATGGGGCAAGTGACTCTTATAGGGTGCAAAGGTACTCTAATATGGTGAATAGTGACTTACATGGTTGATTAGAGTCAAAATGTGGAACAAAATTACTTGTATGAAAGTGGCATAAGAGGTGGTAAAAGGATGTCAAATTGGATGTATATGATGTTAACATGTCAATTGTTGCATATATGGTGGAAAGTGACTCTTATAGGGTGCAAAGTGACTCTATTATGGTGAGAAGTGACTAACGGTTAATTAGAACCAAATGTGGACCAAAATTGACTTGTATGAATATGGCACTAAGAGGTGGTAAAAGGATTTCTAATAACTATGTACATGATGTTAACATGTTAATTGTACCAATATATGATGGCAAATGACTCTTATAAGGTGCAAAGTGACCTCTAATATGGTTAGAAGTCACTGACATGATTGATTAGAGCCAAAATGTGGCCCAAAATTGACTTGTAGGAAAGGGGTACATTAAAGGATGTCTAATTGCATGTACAAGATGTGAACATGTTAATTGTATCAATATACGGTGGCAAGTGACTCCTATAGGGTTGCAAAGTGACTCTTATAGGGTGTAAAGGTACTCTAATATGGTGAACAGTGACTTACATGGTTGATTAGAGCCAAAATGTGGAACAAAATTAACTTGTATGAAAGTGGCATTAAGAGGTGGTAAAGGATGTCAAATTGGATGTATATGATGTTACAATGTCAATTGTTGCCATATATGGTGGAAAGTGACTCTTATAGGTTGCAAAGTGACTCTAATATGGTGAGAAGTGACTAACATGGTTAATTAGAACCAAAATGTGGACCAAAATTGACTTGTATGAATATTGCACTAAGAGGTGGTAAAAGGATTTCTAATTGTATGTGCATGATGTTAACATGTTAATTTGTACCAATATCTGATGGCAAGTGACTCTTATAAGGTGCAAAGTGACTCTAATATGGTGAGAAGTCACTTACATGATTGAGTAGCAGCCAAAATGTGGCCCCAAAATTGACTTGTACGAAAGGTGTACCAAGAGGTGGTTAAAGGATGTCTAATTGCATGTACATGATGTTAACATGTTAATTATATCATATTTGGTGGCAAGTGACTCTTAAAAGGGTGCAAAGTGACTCTAATATGGTGAGAAGTGACTAACATGGTTAATTAGAACCAAAATGTGGGACCAAAATTGACTTGTATGAATATGGCACTAAGAGGTGGTAAAAGGATTTCTAATTGCATGTACATTGATGTTAACATGTAATTGTACAGTATATGCAAGTGACTCTTATAAGGTGCAAAGTGACTCTAATATGATGAGAAGTCACTAACATGATTGATTAGTGCCAAAATGTGGCCCAAAATTGACTTGTAGGAAAGGGGTACCAAGAGGTGGTTAAAGGATGTCTAATTGCATTTACGTGATGTTAACATGTTAATTGTATCAATATATGGGGCAAAGTGACTCTTATAGGGTGCAAAGGTACTCTAATATGGTGAATAGTGACTTACATGGTTGATTAGAGTCAAATGTGGAACCAATTACTTGTATGAAAGTGGCATTAATAGGTGGTAAAAGGATGTCAAATTGGTGATGTATATGATGTTAACATGTCCAATTGTTGCATATATGGTGGAAAGTGACTCTTATAGGGTGCAAAGTGACTCTAATATGGTGGAGAAGTGACTAACACGGTAATTAGAACCAAAATGTGGACCAAAATTGACTTGTATGCATATGGCACTAAGAGGTGGTAAAAGGATTTCTAATTGTATGTCCATGATGTTAACATGTTAATTGTACCAATATATGATGGCAAGTGACTCTTATATGGTGCAAAGTGACTCTAATATGGTGAGAAGTCACTTACATGATTGAGTAGAGCCAAAATGTGGCCCAAAATTGACATTGTACGAAGGGGTACCAAGAGGTGGTTAAAGGATGTCTAATTGCATGTACATGATGTTAACATGTTAATTATATCAATATTTGGTGGCAAGTGACTCTTAAAGGGTGCAAGTGACTCTAATATGGTGAGAAGTGACTAACATGGTTAATTAGAACCAAAATGTGGACCAAAATTGACTTGTATGAATATGGCACTAAGAGGTGGTAAAAGGATTTCTAATTGCATGTACATGATGTTAAATGTTAATTGTACCAGTATAGCAAGTGACTCTTATAAGGTGCAAAGTGACTCTAATATGATGAGAAGTCACTTACATGATTGATTAGTGCCAAAATGTGGCCCAAAATTGACTTGTAGGAAAAGGGGTACCAAGAGGTGGTTAAAGGATGTCTAATTGCATTTACGTGATGTTAACATGTTAATTGTATCAATATATGGGGCAAGTGACTCTTATAGGGTGCAAAGGTACTCTAATATGGTGAATAGTGACTTACATGGTTGATTAGAGTCAAAATGTGGAACAAAATTAACTTGTATGAAAGTGGCATTAAGAGGTGGTAAAAGGATGTCAAATTGGATGTATATGATGTTAACATGTCAATTGTTGCATATATGGTGGAAAGTGACTCTTATAGGGTGCAAAGTGACTCTAATATGGTGAGAAGTGACTAACATGGTTAATTAGAACAAAATGTGGACCAAAATTGACTTGTATGAATATTGCACTAAGAGGTGGTAAAAGGATTTCTAATTGTATGTCCATGATGTTAACATGTTAATTGTACCAATATATGATGGCAAGTGACTCTTATAAGGTGCAAAGTGACTCTAATATGGTGAGAAGTCACTTACATGATTGAGTAGAGCCAAAATGTGGCCCAAATTGACTTGTACGAAAGGGGTACCAAGATGTGGTTAAAGGATGTCTAATTGCATGTACATGATGTTAACATGTTAATTATATCAATATTTGGTGGCTAAGTGACTCTTAAAGGGTGCAAAGTGACTCTAATATGGTGAGAAGTGACTAACATGGTTAATTAGAACCAAAATGTGGACCAAAATTGACTTGTATGAATATGGCACTAAGAGGTGGTAAAAGGATTTCTAATTGCATGTACATGATGTTAACATGTTATTGTACCAGTTATAGCAAGTGACTCTTATAAGGTGCAAAGTGACTCTAATATGATGAGAAGTCACTTACATGATTGATAGTGCCAAAATGTGGCCCAAATTGACTTGTAGGAAAGGGGTACCAAGAGGTGGTTAATGGATGTCTAATTGCTTTACGTGATGTTAACATGTTAATTGTATCAATATATGGGGCAAGTGACTCTTATAGGGTGCAAAGGTACTCTAATATGGTGAATAGTGACTTTACATGGTTGATTAGAGTCAAAATGTGGAACAAAATTAACTTGTATGAAAGTGTCAATTAAGAGGTGGTAAAAGGGATGTCAAATTGGATGTATATGATGTTAACATGGTCAATTGTTGCATATATGGTGGAAAAGTGACTCTTATAGGGTGCAAGTGACTCTATTATGGTGAGAAGTGACTAACGGTTAATTAGAACCAAAATGTGGACCAAAATTGACTTGTATGAATATGGCACTAAGAGGTGGTAAAAGGATTTCTAATAACATGTACATGATGTTAACATGTTAATTGTACCAATATATGATGGCAAATGACTCTTATAAGGTGCAAAGTGACTCTAATATGGTTAGAAGTCACTGACATGATTGATTAGAGCCAAAATGTGGCCCAAAATTGACTTGTAGGAAAGGGGTACCAAGAGGTGGTTAAAGGATGTCTAATTGCATGTACAAGATGTGAACATGTTAATTGTATCAATATACGGTGGCAAGTGACTCCTATAGGGTGCAAAGTGACTCTTATAGGGTGTAAAGGTACTCTAATATGGTGAACAGTGACTTACATGGTTGATTAGAGCCAAAATGTGGAACAAAATTAACTTGTATGAAAGTGGCATTAAGAGGTGGTAAAAGGATGTCAAATTGGATGTATATGATGTTAACATGTCAATTGTTGCATATATGGTGGAAAGTGACTCTTATAGGTGCAAAGTGACCTCTATATGGTGGAGAAGTGACTAACATGGTTAATTAGAACCAAAATGTGGACCAAAATTGACTTGTATGAATATTGCACTAAGAGGGTGGTAAAGGATTTCTAATTGTATGTGCATGATGTTAACATGTTAATTGTACCAATATATGATGGCAAGTGACTCTTATAAGGTGCAAAGTGACTCTAATATGGTGAGAAGTCACTTACATGATTGAGTAGAGCCAAAATGTGGCCCCAAATTGACTTGTACGAAAGGTGGTACCAAGAGGGTGGTTTAAAGGATGTCTAATTGCATGTACATGATGTTAACATGTTAATTATATCAATATTTGGTGGCAAGTGACTCTTAAAGGGTGCAAAGTGACTCTAATATGGTGAGAAGTGACTAACATGGTTAATTACGAACCAAAATGTGGACCAAAATTGACTTGTATGAATATGGCACTAAGAGGTGGTAAAAGGATTTCTAATTGCATGTACATGATGTTAACATGTTAATTGTACCAGTATAGCAAGTGACTCTTATAAGGTGCAAAGTGACTCTAATATGATGAGAAGTCACTAACATGATTGATTAGTGCCAAAATGTGGCCCAAAATTGACTTGTAGGAAAGGGGTACCAAGAGGTGGTTAAAGGATGTCTAATTGCATTTACGTGATGTTAACATGTTAATTGTATCAATATATGGGGCAAGTGACTCTTATAGGGTGCAAAGGTACTCTAATATGGTGAATAGTGACTTACATGGTTGATTAGAGTCAAAATGTGGAACAAAATTAACTTGTATGAAAGTGGCATTAATAGGTGGTAAAAGGATGTCAAATTGGATGTATATGATGTTAACATGTCAATTGTTGCATATATGGTGGAAAGTGACTCTTATAGGGTGCAAAGTGACTCTAATATGGTGAGAAGTGACTAACATTGTTAATTAGAACCAAATGTGGACCAAAATTGACTTGTATGAATATGGCACTAAGAGGTGGTAAAAGGATTTTTAATTGCATGTCCATGATGTTAAAATGTTAATTGTACCAATATATGATGGCAGGTGACTCTTATAATGTGCAAAGTGACTCTAATATGGTGAGAAGTCACTTACATGATTGATTAGAGCCAAAATGTGGCCCAAAATTGACTTGTACGCAAGGGGTACCAAGAGGTGGTTAAAGGATGTCTAATTGCATGTACATGATGTTAACATGTTAATTATATATATTTGGTGACAAGTGACTCTTAAAGGGTGCAAAGTGACTCTAATATGGTGAGAAGTGACTAACATGGTTAATTAGAACCAAAATGTGGACCAAAATTGACTTGTATGAATATGGCACTAAGAGGTGGTTAAAAGGATTTCTAATTGCATGACATGATGTTAAAATGTTAATTGTACCATTATAGCAAGTGACTCTTATAAGGTGCAAAGTGACTCTAATATGATGAGAAGTCACTTACATGATTGATTAGTGCCAAAATGTGGCCCAAAATTTGACTTGTAGAAAAGGGGTACCAGAGGGTGGTTAAAGGATGTCTAATTGCATTTACGTGATGTTAACATGTTAATTGTATCAATTAGGGGCAAGGTGGACTCTTATAGGGTGCAAAGGTACTCTAATATGGTGAATAGTGGACTTACATGGTTGATTAGAGTCAAAATGTGGAAACAAAATTAACTTGTATGAAAGTGGCATTAAGAGGTGGTAAAAGGATGTCAAATTGGATGTATATGATGTTAACATGTCAATTGTTGCATATATGGTGGAAAGTGACTCTTATAGGGTGCAAAGTGCTCTAATATGGTGAGAAGTGACTACATGGTTAATTAGAACAAAAATGTGGACCAAAATTGACTTGTATGAATATTGCACTAAGAGGTGGTAAAAGGATTTCTAATTGTATGTCCATGATGTTAACATGTTAATTGTACCAATATATGATGGCAAGTGACTCTTATAAGGTGCAAAGTGACTCTAATATGGTGACAAGTCACTTACATGATTGAGTAGAGCCAAAATGTGGCCCAAAATTGACTTGTACGAAAGGGGTACCAAGATGTGGTTAAGATGTCTAATTGCATGTACATGATGTTAACATGTTAATTATATCAATATTTGGTGGTAAGTGACTCTTAAAGGGTGCAAAGTGACTCTAATATGGTGAGAAGTGACTAACATGGTTAATTAGAACCAAATGTGGACCAAAATTGACTTGTATGAATATGGCACTAAGAGGTGGTAAAAGGATTTCTAATTGCAATTACATGATGTAACATGTTTAATTGTTACCAGTATAGCAAGTGACTCTTATAAGGTGCAAAGTGAGCTCTAATATGATGAGAAGTCACTTACTGATTGATTAGTGCCAAAATGTGGCCCAAAATTGACTTGTAGGAAAGGGTACCAAGAGGTGGTTAATGGATGTCTAATTGCATTTACGTGATGTTAACATGTTAATTGTATCAATATATGGGGCAAGTGACTCTTATAGGGTGCAAAGGTACTCTAATATGGTGAATAGTGACTTACATGGTTTGATTAGAGTCAAAATGTGGAACAAAATTAACTTGTATGAAAGTGGCAATTAAGAGGTGGGTAAAAGGATGTCAATTGGATGTATATGATGTTACCATGTTCAATTGTTGCATATATGGTGGAAAGTGACTCTTATAGGGTGCAAGTGACTCTATTATGGTGAGAAGTGACTAACGTTTATTAGAACCAAAATGTGGACCAAAATTGACTGTATGAATATAGGCACTAAGAGGTGGTAAAAGGATTTCTAATAACATGTAGCATGATGTTAACATGTAATTGTACCAATATATGATGGCAAATGACTCTTAATAAGGTGCAAAGTGACTCTATATGGTTAGAAGTCACTGACATGATTGATTAGAGCCAAAATGTGGCCCAAAAATTGACTTGTAGGAAAGGGGTACCATTAAAGGATTCTAATTGCATGTACAAGAGTTGATACCTGTTAATTGTATCAATATTCTCGGTTTGGGGCAAGTGACTCCTATAGGGTGCAAAGTGACTCTTATAGGGTGTAAAGGTACTCTAATATGGTGAACAGTGACTTACATGGTTGATTAGAGCCAAAATGTGGAACAAAATTAACTTGTATGAAAGTGGCATTAAGAGTGGTAAAGGATGTCAATTGGATGTATATGATGTTAACATGTCAATTGTTGCATATATGGTGGAAAGTGACTCTATAGGTGCAAAGTGACTCTAATATGGTGAGAAGTGACTAACATGGTTAATTAGAACCAAAATGTGGACCAAAATTGACTTGTATGAATATTGCACTAAGAGTGGTAAAGGATTTCTAATTGTATTGCATGATGTTAACATGTTAATTGTACCAATATATGATGGCAAGTGACTCTTATAAGGTGCAAAGTGACTCTAATATGGTGAGAAGTCACTTACATGATTGATTAGAGCCAAAATGTGGCCCAAAATTGACTTGTACGAAAGGGGTACCAAGAGGTGGTTAAAGGATGTCTAATTGCATTTACGTGATGTTAACATGTTAATTGTATCAATATATGGGGCAAGTGACTCTATAGGGTGCAAAGGACTCTAATATGGTGAAAGTGACTACATGGTTGATTAGAGCCAAAATGTGGACCAAAATTACTTGTATGAAAGGCATATAGGTGGTAAAAGGATGTCAATTGGATGTATATGATGTTAACATGTCAATTGTTGCATATATGGTGGAAAGTGACTCTTATAGGTGCAAAGTGACTCTAATATGGTGAGAAGTGACTAACATGTTAATTAGAACCAAAATGTGGCCAAAATTGACTTGTATGAATATGGCACTAAGAGGTGGTAAAAGGATTTAATTGCATACCATGATGTTAACATGTTAATTGTACCAATATATGATGGCAAGTGACTCTTATAAGTGCAAAGTGACTCTAATATGGTGAGAAGTCACTTACATGATTGATTAGAGCCAAAATGTGGCCCAAAATTGACTTGTACGAAAGGGTACCAAGAGGTGGTTAAAGGATGTCTAATTGCATGTACATGATGTTAACATGTTAATTATATATATATTGGTGGCAAGTGACTCTTAAGGGTGCAAAGTGACTCTAATATGGTGAGAAGTGACTAACATGGTTAATTAGAACCAAAATGTGGACCAAATTGACTTGTATGAATATGGCACTAAGAGGTGGTAAAAGGATTTCTAATTGCATGTACATGATGTTAACATGTAATTTGTACCAGTATATGATGGCAAGTGACTCTTATAAGGTGCAAAGTGACTCTAATATGATGAGAAGTCACTTACTACTGATTGATTGTGCCAAAATGTGGCCCAAAAATTGACTTGTAGAAAGGGGGTACCAAGGGTTAAAGGATGTCTAATTGCATTTACGTGATGTTAACCTGTTAATTGTATCATATATGGGGCAAGTTGACTCTTATAGGGGTAAAGGTACTCTAATATGGTGCACTAGTGACTTACATGGTTGATTAGAGCTAAAATGTGGAACAAAATTAACTTGTATGAAAGTGGCATTAATAGGTGGTAAAAGGATGTCAAATTGGATGTATATGATGTTAACATGTCAATTGTTGCATATATGGTGGAAAGTGACTCTTATAGGGTGCAAAGTGACTCTAATATGGTGAGAAGTGACTAACATGGTTAATTAGAACCAAAATGTGGACCAAAATTGACTTGTATGAATATGGCACTAAGAGGTGGTAAAAAGATTTTTAATTGCATGTACATGATGTTAACATGTTAATTGTACCAATATATGATGGCAAGTGACTCTTATAAGGTGCAAAGTGACTCTAATATGGTGAGAAGTCGCTTACATGATTGATTAGAGCCAAAATGTGGCCCAAAATTGACTTGTACGAAAGGGGTACCAAGAGGTGGTTAAAGGATGTCTAATTGCATGTACATGATGTTAACATGTTAATTATATCAATATTTGGTGGCAAGTGACTCTTAAAGGGTGCAAAGTGACTCTAATATGGTGAAAGTGACTAACATGGTTAATTAGAACCAAAATGTGGACCAAAATTGACTTGTATGAATATGGCACTAAGAGGTGGTAAAAGGATTTCTAATTGCATGTACATGATGTTAACATGTTAATTGTACCAATATATGCAAGTGACTCTTATAAGGTGCAAAGTGACTCTAATATGGTGAGAAGTCACTTACATGATTGATTAGCCAAAATGTGGCCCAAAATTGACTTGTAGGAAAGGGGTACCAAGAGGTGGTTAAAGGATGTCTAATTGCATTTACGTGATGTTAACATGTTAATTGTATCAATATATGGGGCAAGTGACTCTTATAGGGTGCAAAGGTACTCTAATATGGTGAGTGACTTACATGGTTGATTAGAGCCAAAATGTGGAACAAAATTAACTTGTATGAAAGTGGCATTAATAGGTGGTAAAAGGATGTCAAATTGGATGTATATGATGTTAACATGTCAATTGTTGCATATATGGTGGAAAGTGACTCTTATAGGGTGCAAAGTGACTCTAATATGGTGAGAAGTGACTAACATGGTTAATTAGAACCAAAATGTGGACCAAAATTGACTTGTATGAATATGGCACTAAGAGGTGGTAAAAGGATTTTAATTGCATGTCCATGATGTTAACATGTTAATTGTACCAATATATGATGGCAGTGACTCTTATAAGGTGCAAAGTGACTCTAATATGGTGAGAAGTCACTTACATGATTGATTAGAGCCAAAATGTGGCCCAAAATTGACTTGTACGAAAGGGGTACCAAGAGGTGGTTAAAGGATGTCTAATTGCATGTACATGATGTTAACATGTTAATTATATCATATTTGGCAAGTGACTCTTAAAGGGTGCAAAGTGACTCTAATATGGTGAAAGTGACTAACATGGTTAATTAGAACCAAAATGTGGACCAAAATTGACTTGTATGAATATGGCACTAAGAGGTGGTAAAAGGATTTCTAATTGCATGTACATGATGTTAACATGTTAATTGTACCAATATGATGGCAAGTGACTCTTATAAGGTGCAAAGTGACTCTAATATGGTGAGAAGTCACTTACATGATTGATTAGCCAAAATGTGGCCCAAAATTGACTTGTAGGAAAGGGGTACCAAGAGGTGGTTAAAGGATGTCTAATTGCATTTACGTGATGTTAACATGTTAATTGTATCAATATATGGGGCAAGTGACTCTTATAGGGTGTAAAGGTACTCTAATATGGTGAACAGTGACTTACATGGTTGATTAGAGCCAAAATGTGGAACAAAATTAACTTGTATGAAAGTGGCATTAATAGGTGGTAAAAGGATGTCAAATTAGATGTATATGATGTTAACATGTCAATTGTTGCATATATGGTGGAAAGTGACTTTTATAGGGTGCAAAGTGACTCTAATATGGTGAGAAGTGACTAACATGGTTAATTAGAACCAAAATGTGGACCAAAATTGACTTGTATGAATATGGCACTAAGAGGTGGTAAAAGGATTTCTATTTGCATGTACATGATGTTAACATGTTAATTGTACCAATATATGATGGCAAGTGACTCTTATAAGGTGCAAAGTGACTCTAATATGGTGAGAAGTCACTTACATGATTGATTAGAGCCAAAATGTGGCCCAAAATTGACTTGTACGAAAGGGGGTACCAGAGGTGGTTAAAGGATGTCTAATTGCATGTACATGATGTTAACATGTTAATTATATCAATATTTGGTGGCAAGTGACTCTTAAAGGGTGCAAAGTGACTCTATTATGGTGAGAAGTGACTAACACGGTTAATTAGAACCAAAATGTGGACAAAAATTGACTTGTATGAATAATCGCACTAAGAGGTGGTAAAGGATTTCTAATTGCAATGGTACATGAGTGTTAACATCTTAATTGTACCAGTATAGCAAGTGACTCTATAAGGTGCAAAGTGACTCTAATATGATGAGAAGTCACTTACATGATGATTAGTGCCAAAATGTGGCCCAAAATTGACTTGTAGGAAAGGGGTACCAAGAGGTGGTTAAAGGATGTCTAATTGCATTTACGTGATGTTAACATGTTAATTGTATCAATATATGGGGCAAGTGACTCTTATAGGGTGCAAAGGTACTCTAATATGGTGCAGTGACTTACATGGTTGATTAGAGCCAAAATGTGGAACAAAATTAACTTGTATGAAAGTGGCATTAATAGGTGGTAAAAGGATGTCAAATTGGATGTATATGATGTTAACATGTCAATTGTTGCATATATGGTGGAAAGTGACTCTTATAGGGTGCAAAGTGACTCTAATATGGTGAGAAGTGACTAACATGGTTAATTAGAACCAAAATGTGGACCAAAATTGACTTGTATGAATATGGCACTAAGAGGTGGTAAAAGGATTTCTAATTGCATGTCATGATGTTAACATGTTAATTGTACCAATATATGATGGCAAGTGACTCTTATAAGGTGCAAAGTGACTCTAATATGGTGAGAAGTCACTTACATGATTGATTAGAGCCAAAATGTGGCCCAAAATTGACTTGTAGGAAAGGGGGTACCAAGAGGTGGTTAAATAATTGTCTAATTGCTGTACATGATGTGAACATGTTAAGTGTATCAATATACGGTGGCAAGTGACTCCTATAGGGTGCAAAGTGACTCTTATAGGGTGTAAAGGTACTCTAATAGGTGAACAGTGACTTACATGGTTGATTAGAGCCAAAATGTGGAACAAAATTAACTTGTATGAAAGTGGCATTAAGAGGTGGTAAAAGGATGTACAAATTGGATGTATATGATGTTAACATGTCAATGTTGCATATATGGTGGAAAGTGACTCTTATAGGTGCAAAGTGACTCTAATAGTGGTGAGAAGTGACTAACATGGTTAATTAGAACCAAAATGTGGACCAAAATTGACTTGTATGAATAGTGCACTAAGAGGTGGTAAAAGGATTTCTAATTGTATGTCCATGATGTTAACATGTTAAATTGTACCAATATATGATGGCAAGTGACTCTTATAAGGTGCAAAGTGACTTAATATGGTGAGAAGTCACTTACATGATTGCAGTAGAGCCAAAATGTGGCCCCAAAATTGACTTGTACGAAAGGGGGTACCAAGAGGTGGTTAAAGGATGTCTAATTGCATGTACATGATGTTAACATGTTAATTATATAAATATTTGGTGGCCAAGTGACTCTTAAACGGGTGCAAAGTGACTCTAATATGGTGAGAAGTGACTAACATGGTTAATTAGAACCAAAATGTGGACCAAAATTGACTTGTATGAAATGGCACTAAGAGGTGGTAAAAGGATTTCTAATTGCATGTACATGATGTTAACATGTTAATTGTACCAGTATAGCAAGTGAATCTTATAAGGTGCAAAGTGACTCTAATATGATGAGAAGTCACTTACATGATTGAGTAGTGCCAAAATGTGGCCCAACAATGACTTGTAGGAAAGGGTACCATAGAGGTGGTTAAAGGATGTCTAATTGCATTTACGTGATGTTAACATGTTAATTGTATCAATATATGGGCAAGTGACTCTTATAGGGTGCAAAGGTACTCTAATATGGTGAATAGTGACTTACATGGTTGATTAGAGTCAAAATGTGGAACAAAATTAACTTGTATGAAAGTGGCATTAATAGGTGGTAAAAGGATGTCAAATTGGATGTATATGATTTAACATGTCAATTGTGCATATATGGTGGAACGTGACTCTTATAGGGTGCAAGAGTGACTCTAATATGGTGAGAAGTGGACTAACATTGTTAATTAGAAACCAAAATGTGGACCAAAATTGACTTGTATGAATATGGCACTAAGCGGTGGTAAAAGGATTTTTAATTGCATGTCCATGATGTTAACTGTTAATTGTACCAATATAGTGATGGCAGGTGACTCTATAATGTGCAAAGTGACTCTAATATGGCGAGAAAAGTCACTTACATGATTGATTAGAGCCAAAATGTGGCCCAAATTGACTTGTATGAAAGGGGTACCAAGAGGTGGTTAAAGGATGTCTAATTGCATGTACATGATGTTAACATGTTAATTATATCATATATTTGGTGACAAGTGACTCTTAAAGGGTGCAAAGTGACTCTAATATGGTGAGAAAGTGACTAACATGGTTAATTAGAACCAAAATGTGGACCAAAATTGACTTGTATGAATATGGCACTAAGAGGTGGTAAAAGGATTTCTAATTGCAATGTACATGATGTTAACATGTTAATTGTACCAGTATTATGATGGCAAGTGACTCTTATAAGGTGCAAAGTGACTCTAATATGATGAGAAGTCACTTACATGATTGATTAGTGCCAAAATGTGGCCCAAAATTGACTTGTAGGAAAGGGGTACCAAGAGGTGGTTAAAGGATGTCTAATTGCATGTACATGATGTGAAACATGTTAATTGTATCAATATACGGTGGCAAGTGACTCCTATAGGGTGCAAAGTGACTCTTATAGGGTGTAAAGGTACTCTAATATGGTAAACAGTGACTTACATGGTTATTTAGAGCCAAAATGTGGAACAAAATTAACTTGTTATGAAAGTGGCATTAAGAGGTGGTAAAAGATGTCAAATTGGATGTATTATTGATGTTAACATGTCATTGTTGCATATATGGTGGAAAGTGACTCTTATAGGTGCAAAGTGACTCTAATATGGTGAGAAGTGACTAACATGGTAAGTTAGAACCAAATGTGGACCAAAATTGACGTTGTATGAATATGGCACTTAAGATGTGGTAAAAGGATTTCTAATTGCATGTCCATGATGGTTAACATGTTAATTGTACCATATATGATGGCAGGTGACTCTTATAAGGTGCAAAGTGACTCTAATATGGTGAGAAGTCACTTACATTGATTGAGTAGAGCCAAAATGTGGCCCAAAATTGACTTGTACAAAGGGGTACCAAGAAGTGGTTAAAGGATGTCTAATTGCATGTACATTGATGTTAACATGTTAATTATATCAATATTTGTTGGCAAGTTGACTCTTAAAGGGGTGCAAAGTGACTCTAATATGGTGAGAAGTGAACTAACATGGTTAATTAGAACCAAAATGTGGACCAAAATTGACTTGTATGAATATGGCAATAAGAGGTGGTAAAAGGATTCTAATTGCATTACATACATGTTAACATGTTAATTGTACCAGTATATGATGGCAAGTGACTCTATAAGGTGCAAAGTGACTCTAATATGATGAGAAGTCACTTACATGATTGATTCGTGCCAAAATGTGGCCCAAAATTGACTTGTAGGAATGGGGTACCAAGAGGTGGTTAAAGGATGTCTAATTGCATGTACATGATGTGAACATGTTAATTGTATCAATATACGGTGGCAGTGACTCCTATAGGGTGCAAAGTGACTCTTATAGGGTGTAAAGGTACTCTAATATGGTGAACAGTGACTTACATGGTTTATTAGAGCCAAAATGTGGAACAAATTAACTTGTATGAAAGTGGCATTAAGAGGTGGTAAAAAGGATGTCAAATTGGATGTATATGATGTTAACATGTCAATTGTTGCATATATGGTGGAAAGTGACTCTTATAGGTGCAAAGTGACTCTAATATGGTGAGAAGTGGACTAACATGGTTAATTAGAACCAAAATGTGGACCAAAATTACTTGTATGAATATTGCACTAAGAGGTGGTAAAAGGATTTCTAATTGTATGTCCATGATTGTTAACATGTTAATTGTACCAATATATGATGGCAAGTGACTCTTATAAGGTGCAAAGAGACTCTAATATGGTGAGAAGTCACTTACATGATTGAGTAGAGCCAAAATGTGGCCCAAAATTGACTTGTACGAAAGGGGTACCAAGAGGTGGTTAAAGGATGTCTAATTGCATGTACATGATGTTAACATGTTAATTGTATCAATATACGGTGGCAAGTGACTCCTATAGGGTGCAAAGTGACTCTTATAGGGTGTAAAGGTACTCTAATATGGTGAACAGTGACTTACATGGTTGATTAGAGCCAAAATGTGGAACAAAATTAACTTGTATGAAAGTGGCATTAAGAGGTGGTAAAAGGATGTCAAATTGGATGTATATGATGTTACATGTCAATTGTTGCATATATGGTGGAAAGTGACTCTTATAGGTGCAAAGTGACTCTAATATGGTGAGAAGTGACTATCATGGTTAATTAGAACCAAAATGTGGACCAAAATTGACTTGTATGAATATTGCACTAAGAGGTGGTAAAAGGATTTCTAATTGTATGTCCATGATGTTAACATGGTTATTGTACCAATATATGATGGCAAGTGACTCTTATAAGGTGCAAAGTGACTCTAATATGGTGAGAAGTCACTTACATGATTGAGTAGAGCCAAATGTGGCCCAAAATTGACTTGTACGAAAGGGGTACCAAGAGGTGGTTAAAGGATGTCTAATTGCATGTACATGATGTTAACATGTTAATTGTATCAATATACGGTGGCAAGTGACTCCTATAGGGTGCAAAGTGACGCTTATAGGGTGTAAAGGTACTCTAATATGGTGAACAGTGACTTACATGGTGATTAGAGCCAAAATGTGGGAACAAAATTAACTTGTATGAAAGTGGCATTAAGAGGTGGTAAAAGGATGTCAAATTGGATGTATATGATGTTAACATGTCAATTGTTGCATATATGGTGGAAAGTGACTCTTATAGGTGCAAAGTGACTCTAATATGGTGAGAAGTGACTAACATGGTTAAGTAGAACCAAAATGTGGACCAAAATTGACTTGTATGAATATGGCACTAAGAGGTGGTAAAAGGATTTCTAATTGCATGTACATAATGTTAACATGTTAATTGTACCAGTATATGATGGCAAGTGACTCTTATAAGGTGCAAAGTGACTCAAAATATGAGAAGTCACTTACATGATTGATTAGTGCCAAAATGTGGCCCAAAATTGACTTGTAGGAAAGGGGACCAAGAGGTGGTTAAAGGATGTCAATTGCATGTACATGATGTTAACATGTTAATTGTATCAATATACGGTGGCAAGTGACTCCTATAGGTGCAAAGTGACTCTATAGGGTGTAAAGGTACTCTAATATGAACAGTGCTTACATGGTTGTTAGCCAAAATGTGGAACAAAATTAACTTGTATGAAAGTGGCATTAAGAGGTGGTAAAAGGATGTCAATTGGATGTATGATGTTAACATGTCAATTGTTGCATATATGGTGGAAATGACTCTTATAGGTGCAAAGTGACTCTAATATGGTGAGAAGTGACTAACATGGTTAATTAGAACCAAAATGTGGACCAAAATTGACTTGTATGAATATTGCACTAAGAGGTTTGGTAAAAACGGATTTCTAATTGTATGTCATGATGTTAACATGTTAATTGTACCAATATATGATGGCAAGTGACTCTATAAGGTGTAAAGTGACTCTAATATGGTGAGAAGTCACTTACATGATTGAGTAGAGCCAAAATGTGGCCCAAAATTGACTTGTACGAAAGGGTACCAAGAGGTGGTAAAGGATGTCTAATTGCATGTACATGATGTTAACATGTTAATTATCAATATGGTGGCAAGTGACTCCTATAGGGTGCAAAGTGACTCTTATAGGGTGTAAAGGTGACTCTAATATGGTGATGATTACATGGTTGATTAGAGCCAAAATGTGGCCAAAATTACTTGTATGAAAGTGGCTTAAGAGGTGGTAAAAGGATGTCAAATTGGATGATGATTTACATGTCAATTGTTGCATATATGGTGGAAAGTGACTCTTATAGGTGCAAAGTGACTCTAATATGGTGAGAAGTGACTAACATGGTTAATTAGAACCAAAATGTGGACCAAATTGACTTGTATGAATATTGCACTAAGAGGTGGTAAAAGGATTTCTAATTGTATGTCCATGATGTTAACATGTTAATTGTACCAATATATGATGGCAAGTGACTCTTATAAGGTGCAAAGTGACTCTAATATGGTGAGAAGTCACTTACATGATTGAGTAGAGCCAAAATGTGGCCCAAAATTGACTTGTACGAAAGGGGTACCAAGAGGTGGTTAAAGGATGTCTAATTGCATGTACATGATGTTAACATGTTAATTATATCAATATTTGGTGGCAAGTGACTCTTAAAGGGTGCAAAGTGACTCTAATATGGTGAAAAGTGACTAACATGGTTAATTAGAACCAAAATGTGGACCAAAATTGACTTGTATGAATATGGCACTAAGAGGTGGTAAAAGGATTTCTAATTGCATGTACATGATGTTAACATGTTAATTGTACCAATATATGATGGCAAGTGACTCTTATAAGGTGCAAAGTGACTCTAATATGGTGAGAAGTCACTTACATGATTGATTAGGCCAAAATGTGGCCCAAAATTGACTTGTAGGAAAGGGGTACCAAGAGGTGGTTAAAGGATGTCTAATTGCATTACCGTGATGTTAACATGTTAATTGTATCAATATATGGGGCAAGTGACTCTTATAGGGTGTAAAGGTACTCTAATATGGTGAACAGTGACTTACATGGTTGATTAGAGCCAAAATGTGGAACAAAATTAACTTGTATGAAAGTGGCATTAATAGGTGGTAAAAGGATGTCAAATTGGATGTATATGATGTTAACATGTCAATTGTTGCATATATGGTGGAAAGTGACTCTTATAGGGTGCAAAGTGACTCTAATATGGTGAGAAGTGACTAACATGGTTAATTAGAACCAAAATGTGGACCAAAATTGACTTGTATGAATATGGCACTAAGAGGTGGTAAAAGGATTTCTAATTGCATGTCCATGATGTTAACATGTTAATTGTACCAATATGATGGCAAGTGACTCTTATAAGGTGCAAAGTGACTCTAATATGGTGAGAAGTCACTTACATGATTGATTAGAGCCAAAATGTGGCCCAAAATTGACTTGTACGAAAGGGGTACCAAGAGGTGGTTAAAGGATGTCTAATTGCATGTACATGATGTTAACATGTTAATTATATATATATTTGGTGACAAGTGACTCTTAAAGGGTGCAAAGTGACTCTAATATGGTGAAAAGTGACTAACATGGTTAATTAGAACCAAAATGGGACCAAAATTGACTTGTATGAATATGGCACTAAGAGGTGGTAAAAGGATTTCTAATTGCATGTACATGATGTTAACATGTTAATTGTACCAATATATGATGGCAAGTGACTCTTATAAGGTGCAAAGTGACTCTAATATGGTGAGAAGTCACTTACATGATTGATTAGAGCCAAAATGTGGCCCAAAATTGACTTGTAGGAAAGGGGTACCAAGAGGTGGTTAAAGGATGTCTAATTGCATGTACTGATGTGAACATGTTAATTGTATCATATACGGTGGCAAGTGACTCCTATAGGGGCAAAGTGACTCTTATAGGGTGTAAAGGTACTCTAATATGGTGAACAGTGACTTACATGGTTGATTAGAGCCAAAATGTGGAACAAAATTAACTTGTATGAAAGTGGCATTAAGAGGTGGTAAAAGGATGTCAAATTGGATGTATATGATGTTAACATGTCAATTGTTGCATATATGGTGGAAAGTGACTCTTATAGGGTGCAAAGTGACTCTAATATGGTGAGAAGTGACTAACATGGTTAATTAGAACCAAAATGTGGACCAAAATTGACTTGTATGAATATTGCACTAAGAGGTGGTAAAAGGATTTCTAATTGCATGTCCATGATGTTAACATGTTAATTGTACCAATATATGATGGCAAGTGACTCTTATAAGGTGCAAAGTGACTCTAATATGGTGAGAAGTCACTTACATGATTGATAGAGCCAAAATGTGGCCCAAAATTGACTTGTACGAAAGGGGTACCAAGAGGTGGTTAAAGGATGTCTAATTGCATGTACATGATGTTAACATGTTAATTATATCAATATTTGGTGGCAAGTGACTCTTAAAGGGTGCAAAGTGACTCTAATATGGTGAAAAGTGACTAACATGGTTAATTAGAACCAAAATGTGGACCAAAATTGACTTGTATGAATATGGCACTAAGAGGTGGTAAAAGGATTTCTAATTGCATGTACATGATGTTAACATGTTAATTGTACCAATATATGATGGCAAGTGACTCTTATAAGGTGCAAAGTGACTCTAATATGGTGAGAAGTCACTTACATGATTGATTAGTGCCAAAATGTGGCCCAAAATTGACTTGTAGGAAAAGGGGTACCAAGAGGTGGTTAAAGGATGTCTAATTGCATTTACGTGATGTTAACATGTTAATTGTATCAATATATGGGGCAAGTGACTCTTATAGGGTGTAAAGGTACTCTAATATGGTGAAGTGACTTACATGGTTGATTAGAGCAAAATGTGGAACAAAATTAACTTGTATGAAAGTGGCATTAATAGGTGGTAAAGGATGTCAAATTGGATGTATATGATGTTAACATGTCAATTGTTGCATATATGGTGGAAAGTGACTCTTATAGGGTGCAAAGTGACTCTAATATGGTGAGAAGTGACTAACATGGTTAATTAGAACCAAAATGTGGACCAAAATTGACTTGTATGAATATGGCACTAAGAGGTGGTAAAAGGATTTCTAATTGCATGTCCATGATGTTAACATGTTAATTGTACCAATATATGATGGCAAGTGACTCTTATAAGGTGCAAAGTGACTCTAATATGGTGAGAAGTCACTTACATGATTGATTAGAGCCAAAGTGGCCCAAAATTGACTTGTACGAAAGGGGTACCAAGAGGTGGTTAAAGGATGTCTAATTGCATGTACATGATGTTAACATGTTAATTATATCAATATTTGGTGGCAAGTGACTCTTAAAGGGTGCAAAGTGACTCTAATATGGTGAAAAGTGACTAACATGGTTAATTAGAACCAAAATGTGGACCAAAATTGACTTGTATGAATATGGCACTAAGAGGTGGTAAAAGGATTTCTAATTGCATGTACATGATGTTAACATGTTAATTGTACCAATATGATGGCAAGTGACTCTTTAAGGTGCAAAGTGACTCTAATATGGTGAGAAGTCACTTACATGATTGATTAGAGCCAAAATGTGGCCCAAAATTGACTTGTAGGAAAGGGGTACCAAGAGGTGGTTAAAGGATGTCTAATTGCATGTACTGATGTTAACATGTTAATTGTATCAATATACGGTGGCAAGTGACTCCTATAGGGTGCAAATGACTCTTATAGGGTGTAAAGGTACTCTAATATGGTGAACAGTGACTTACATGGTTGATTAGAGCCAAAATGTGGAACAAAATTAACTTGTATGAAAGTGGCATTAATAGGTGGTAAAAGGATGTCAAATTGGATGTATATGATGTTAACATGTCAATGTTGCATATATGGTGGAAAGTGACTCTTATAGGGTGCAAAGTGACTCTAATATGGGTGAGAAGTGCTAACCTGGTTAATTAGAACCAAAATGTGGACCAAAATTGACTTGTATGAATATTGCACTAAGAGGTGGTAAAAGGATTTCTAATTGCATGTCCATGATGTTAACATGTTAATTGTACCAATATATGATGGCAAGTGACTCTTATAAGGTGCAAAGTGACTCTAATATGGTGAGAAGTCACTTACATGATTGATTAGAGCCAAAATGTGGCCCAAAATTGACTTGTACGAAAGGGGTACCAAGAGGTGGTTAAAGGATGTCTAATTGCATGTACATGATGTGAACATGTTAATTGTATCAATATACGGTGGCAAGTGACTCCTATAGGGTGCAAAGTGACTCTTATAGGGTGTAAAGGTACTCTAATATGGTGAACAGTGACTTACATGGTTGATTAGAGCCAAAATGTGGAACAAAATTAACTTGTATGAAAGTGGCATTAAGAGGTGGTAAAAGGATGTCAAATTGGATGTATATGATGTTAACATGTCAATTGTTGCATATATGGTGGAAAGTGACTCTTATAGGGTGCAAAGTGACTCTAATATGGTGAGAAGTGACTAACATGGTTAATTAGAACCAAAATGTGGACCAAAATTGACTTGTATGAATATTGCACTAAGAGGTGGTAAAAGGATTTCTAATTGCATGTCCATGATGTTAACATGTTAATTGTACCAATATATGATGGCAAGTGACTCTTATAAGGTGCAAAGTGACTCTAATATGGTGAGAAGTCACTTACATGATTGATTAGAGCCAAAATGTGGCCCAAAATTGACTTGTACGAAAGGGGTACCAAGAGGTGGTTAAAGGATGTCTAATTGCATGTACATGATGTTAACATGTTAATTAATATCAATATTTGGTGGCAAGTGACTCTTAAAGGGTGCAAAGTGACTCTAATATGGTGAAGTGACTAACATGGTTAATTAGAACCAAAATGTGGACCAAAATTGACTTGTATGAATATGGCACTAAGAGGTGGTAAAAGGATTTCTAATTGCATGTACATGATGTTAACATGTTAATTGTACCATATATGATGGCAAGTGACTCTTATAAGGTGCAAAGTGACTCTAATATGGTGAGAAGTCACTTACATGATTGATTAGAGCCAAAATGTGGCCCAAAATTGACTTGTAGGAAAGGGGTACCAAGAGGTGGTTAAAGGATGTCTAATTGCATTTACGTGATTAACATGTTAATTGTATCAATATATGGGGCAAGTGACTCTTATAGGGTGTAAAGGTACTCTAATATGGTGAACAGTGACTTACATGGTTGATTAGAGCCAAATGTGGAACAAAATTAACTTGTATGAAAGTGGCATTAATAGGTGGTAAAAGGATGTCAAATTGGATGTATATGATGTTAACATGTCAATTGTTGCATATATGGTGGAAAGTGACTCTTATAGGGTGCAAAGTGACTCTAATATGGTGAGAAGTGACTAACATGGTTAATTAGAACCAAAATGTGGACCAAAATTGACTTGTATGAATATGGCACTAAGAGGTGGTAAAAGGATTTCTAATTGCATGTCCATGATGTTAACATGTTAATTGTACCAATATATGATGGCAAGTGACTCTTATAAGGTGCAAAGTGACTCTAATATGGTGAGAAGTCACTTACATGATTGATTAGAGCCAAAATGTGGCCCAAAATTGACTTGTAGGAAAGGGGTACCAAGAGGTGGTTAAAGGATGTCTAATTGCATGTACATGATGTTAACATGTTAATTATATCAATATTTGGTGGCAAGTGACTCTTAAAGGGTGCAAAGTGACTCTAATATGGTGAAAAGTGACTAACATGGTTAATTAGAACCAAAATGTGGACCAAAATTGACTTGTATGAATATGGCACTAAGAGGTGGTAAAAGGATTTCTAATGCATGTACATGATGTTAACATGTTAATTGTACCAATATATGATGGCAAGTGACTCTTATAAGGTGCAAAGTGACTCTAATATGGTGAGAAGTCACTTACATGATTGATTAGAGCCAAAATGTGGCCCAAAATTGACTTGTAGGAAAGGGGTACCAAGAGGTGGTTAAAGGATGTCTAATTGCATGTACATGATGTGAACATGTTAATTGTATCAATATACGGTGGCAAGTGACTCCTATAGGGTGCAAAGTGACTCTTATAGGGTGTAAAGGTACTCTAATATGGTGAACAGTGACTTACATGGTTGATTAGAGCCAAAATGTGGAACAAAATTAACTTGTATGAAAGTGGCATTAATAGGTGGTAAAAGGATGTCAAATTGGATGTATATGATGTTAACATGTCAATTGTTGCATATATGGTGGAAAGTGACTCTTATAGGGTGCAAAGTGACTCTAATATGGTGAGAAGTGACTAACATGGTTAATTAGAACCAAAATGTGGACCAAAATTGACTTGTATGAATATGCACTAAGAGGTGGTAAAAGGATTTCTAATTGCATGTCCATGATGTTAACATGTTAATTGTACCAATATATGATGGCAAGTGACTCTTATAAGGTGCAAAGTGACTCTAATATGGTGAGAAGTCACTTACATGATTGATTAGAGCCAAAATGTGGCCCAAAATTGACTTGTACGAAAGGGGTACCAAGAGGTGGTTAAAGGATGTCTAATTGCATGTACATGATGTTAACATGTTAATTATATCAATATTTGGTGGCAAGTGACTCTTAAAGGGTGCAAAGTGACTCTAATATGGTGAAAAGTGACTAACATGGTTAATTAGAACCAAAATGTGGACCAAAATTGACTTGTATGAATATGGCACTAAGAGGTGGTAAAAGGATTTCTAATTGCATGTACATGATGTTAACATGTTAATTGTACCAATATATGATGGCAAGTGACTCTTATAAGGTGCAAAGTGACTCTAATATGGTGAGAAGTCACTTACATGATTGATTAGAGCCAAAATGTGGCCCAAAATTGACTTGTAGGAAAGGGGTACCAAGAGGTGGTTAAAGGATGTCTAATTGCATTTACGTGATGTTAACATGTTAATTGTATCAATATATGGGGCAAGTGACTCTTATAGGGTGTAAAGGTACTCTAATATGGTGAACAGTGACTTACATGGTTGATTAGAGCCAAAATGTGGAACAAAATTAACTTGTATGAAAGTGGCATTAATAGGTGGTAAAGGATGTCAAATTGGATGTATATGATGTTAACATGTCAATTGTTGCATATATGGTGGAAAGTGACTCTTATAGGGTGCAAAGTGACTCTAATATGGTGAGAAGTGACTAACGGTTAATTAGAACCAAAATGTGGACCAAAATTGACTTGTATGAATATGGCACTAAGAGGTGGTAAAAGGATTTCTAATTGCATGTCCATGATGTTAACATGTTAATTGTACCAATATATGATGGCAAGTGACTCTTATAAGGTGCAAAGTGACTCTAATATGGTGAGAAGTCACTTACATGATTGATTAGAGCCAAAATGTGGCCCAAAATTGACTTGTACGAAAGGGGTACCAAGAGGTGGTTAAAGGATGTCTAATTGCATGTACATGATGTTAACATGTTAATTATATCAATATTTGGTGGCAAGTGACTCTTAAAGGGTGCAAAGTGACTCTAATATGGTGAAAAGTGACTAACATGGTTAATTAGAACCAAAATGTGGACCAAAATTGACTTGTATGAATATGGCACTAAGAGGTGGTAAAAGGATTTCTAATTGCATGTACATGATGTTAACATGTTAATTGTACCAATATATGATGGCAAGTGACTCTTATAAGGTGCAAAGTGACTCTAATATGGTGAGAAGTCATATGATTGAAGAGCCAAAATGTGGCCCAAAATTGACTTGTAGGAAAGGGGTACCAAGAGGTGGTTAAAGGATGTCTAATTGCATGTACATGATGTGATGTTAATGTATCAATATACGGTGGCAAGTGATCTATAGGGTGCAAAGTGACTCTTATAGGGTGTAAAGGTACTCTAATATGGTGAACAGTGACTTACATGGTTGATTAGAGCCAAAATGTGGAACAAAATTAACTTGTATGAAAGTGGCATTAATAGGTGGTAAAAGGATGTCAAATTGGATGTATATGATGTTAACATGTCAATTGTTGCATATATGGTGGAAAGTGACTCTTATAGGGTGCAAAGTGACTCTAATATGGTGAGAAGTGACTAACATGGTTAATTAGAACCAAAATGTGGACCAAAATTGACTTGTATGAATATTGCACTAAGAGGTGGTAAAAGGATTTCTAATTGCATGTCCATGATGTTAACATGTTAATTGTACCAATATATGATGGCAAGTGACTCTTATAAGGTGCAAAGTGACTCTAATATGGTGAGAAGTCACTTACATGATTGATTAGAGCCAAAATGTGGCCCAAAATTGACTTGTACGAAAGGGGTACCAAGAGGTGGTTAAAGGATGTCTAATTGCATGTACATGATGTTAACATGTTAATTATATCAATATTTGGTGGCAAGTGACTCTTAAAGGGTGCAAAGTGACTCTAATATGGTGAAAAGTGACTAACATGGTTAATTAGAACCAAAATGTGGACCAAAATTGACTTGTATGAATATGGCACTAAGAGGTGGTAAAAGGATTTCTAATGCATGTACATGATGTTAACATGTTAATTGTACCAATATATGATGGCAAGTGACTCTTATAAGGTGCAAAGTGACTCTAATATGGTGAGAAGTCACTTACATGATTGATTAGAGCCAAAATGTGGCCCAAAATTGACTTGTAGGAAAGGGGTACCAAGAGGTGGTTAAAGGATGTCTAATTGCATGTACGTGATGTAACATGTTAATTGTATCAATATGGTGGCAAGTGACTCTATAGGGGCAAAGTGATATAGGGTGTAAAGGTACTCTAATATGGTGAACAGTGACTTACATGGTTGATTAGAGCCAAAATGTGGAACAAAATTAACTTGTATGAAAGTGGCATTAATAGGTGGTAAAAGGATGTCAAATTGGATGTATATGATGTTAACATGTCAATTGTTGCATATATGGTGGAAAGTGACTCTTATAGGGTGCAAAGTGACTCTAATATGGTGAGAAGTGACTAACATGGTTAATTAGAACCAAAATGTGGACCAAAATTGACTTGTATGAATATGCACTAAGAGGTGGTAAAAGGATTTCTAATTGCATGTCCATGATGTTAACATGTTAATTGTACCAATATATGATGGCAAGTGACTTATAAGGTGCAAAGTGACTCTAATATGGTGAGAAGTCACTTACATGATTGATTAGAGCCAAAATGTGGCCCAAAATTGACTTGTACGAAAGGGGTACCAAGAGGTGGTTAAAGGATGTCTAATTGCATGTACATGATGTTAACATGTTAATTATATCATATTTGGTGGCAAGTGACTCTTAAAGGGTGCAAAGTGACTCTAATATGGTGAAAAGTGACTAACATGGTTAATTAGAACCAAAATGTGGACCAAAATTGACTTGTATGAATATGGCACTAAGAGGTGGTAAAAGGATTTCTAATTGCATGTACATGATGTTAACATGTTAATTGTACCAATATATGATGGCAAGTGACTCTTATAAGGTGCAAAGTGACTCTAATATGGTGAGAAGTCACTTACATGATTGATTAGAGCCAAAATGTGGCCCAAAATTGACTTGTAGGAAAGGGGTACCAAGAGGTGGTTAAAGGATGTCTAATTGCATGTACATGATGTTAACATGTTAATTGTATCAATATGGTGGCAAGTGACTCTAAGGGTGCAAAGTGACTCTTATAGGGTGTAAAGGTACTCTAATATGGTGAACAGTGACTTACATGGTTGATTAGAGCCAAAATGTGGAACAAAATTAACTTGTATGAAAGTGGCATTAATAGGTGGTAAAAGGATGTCAAATTGGATGTATATGATGTTAACATGTCAATTGTTGCATATATGGTGGAAAGTGACTCTTATAGGGTGCAAAGTGACTCTAATATGGTGAGAAGTGACTAACATGGTTAATTAGAACCAAAATGTGGACCAAAATTGACTTGTATGAATATGGCACTAAGAGGTGGTAAAAGGATTTCTAATTGCATGTCCATGATGTTAACATGTTAATTGTACCAATATATGATGGCAAGTGACTCTTATAAGGTGCAAAGTGACTCTAATATGGTGAGAAGTCACTTACATGATTGATTAGAGCCAAAATGTGGCCCAAAATTGACTTGTACGAAAGGGGTACCAAGAGGTGGTTAAAGGATGTCTAATTGCATGTACATGATGTTAACATGTTAATTATATCAATATTTGGTGGCAAGTGACTCTTAAAGGGTGCAAAGTGACTCTAATATGGTGAAAAGTGACTAACATGGTTAATTAGAACCAAAATGTGGACCAAAATTGACTTGTATGAATATGGCACTAAGAGGTGGTAAAAGGATTTCTAATTGCATGTACATGATGTTAACATGTTAATTGTACCAATATATGATGGCAAGTGACTCTTATAAGGTGCAAAGTGACTCTAATATGGTGAGAAGTCACTTACATGATTGATTAGAGCCAAAATGTGGCCCAAAATTGACTTGTAGGAAAGGGGTACCAAGAGGTGGTTAAAGGATGTCTAATTGCATTTACGTGATGTTAACATGTTAATTGTATCAATATATGGGGCAAGTGACTCTTATAGGGTGTAAAGGTACTCTAATATGGTGAACAGTGACTTACATGGTTGATTAGAGCCAAAATGTGGAACAAAATTAACTTGTATGAAAGTGGCATTAATAGGTGGTAAAAGGATGTCAAATTGGATGTATATGATGTTAACATGTCAATTGGCATATATGGTGGAAAGTGACTCTTATAGAAGTGCAAAATGTGGACCAAAATTGACTTGTATGAATATGGCACTAAGAGGTGGTAAAAGGATTTCTAATTGCATGTCCATGATGTTAACATGTTAATTGTACCAATATATGATGGCAAGTGACTCTATAAGGTGCAAAGTGACTCTAATATGGTGAGAAGTCACTTACATGATTGATTAGAGCCAAAATGTGGCCCAAAATTGACTTGTACGAAAGGGGTACCAAGAGGTGGTTAAAGGATGTCTAATTGCATGTACATGATGTTAACATGTTAATTATATCAATATTTGGTGGCAAGTGACTCTTAAAGGGTGCAAAGTGACTCTAATATGGTGAAAAGTGACTAACATGGTTAATTAGAACCAAAATGTGGACCAAAATTGACTTGTATGAATATGGCACTAAGAGGTGGTAAAAGGATTTCTAATTGCATGTACATGATGTTAACATGTTAATTGTACCAATATATGATGGCAAGTGACTCTTATAAGGTGCAAAGTGACTCTAATATGGTGAGAAGTCACTTACATGATTGATTAGAGCCAAAATGTGGCCCAAAATTGACTTGTAGGAAAGGGGTACCAAGAGGTGGTTAAAGGATGTCTAATTGCATGTACATGATGTGAACATGTTAATTGTATCAATATACGGTGGCAAGTGACTCTAGGGTGCAAGTGACTCTTATAGGGTGTAAAGGTACTCTAATATGGTGAACAGTGACTTACATGGTTGATTAGAGCCAAAATGTGGAACAAAATTAACTTGTATGAAAGTGGCATTAAGAGGTGGTAAAAGGATGTCAAATTGGATGTATATGATGTTAACATGTCAATTGTTGCATATATGGTGGAAAGTGACTCTTATAGGGTGCAAAGTGACTCTAATATGGTGAGAAGTGACTAACATGGTTAATTAGAACCAAAATGTGGACCAAAATTGACTTGTATGAATATGCACTAAGAGGTGGTAAAAGGATTTCTAATTGCATGTCCATGATGTTAACATGTTAATTGTACCAATATATGATGGCAAGTGACTCTTATAAGGTGCAAAGTGACTCTAATATGGTGAGAAGTCACTTACATGATTGATTAGAGCCAAAATGTGGCCCAAAATTGACTTGTACGAAAGGGGTACCAAGAGGTGGTTAAAGGATGTCTAATTGCATGTACATGATGTTAACATGTTAATTATATCAATATTTGGTGGCAAGTGACTCTTAAAGGGTGCAAAGTGACTCTAATATGGTGAAAAGTGACTAACATGGTTAATTAGAACCAAAATGTGGACCAAAATTGACTTGTATGAATATGGCACTAAGAGGTGGTAAAAGGATTTCTAATTGCATGTACATGATGTTAACATGTTAATTGTACCAATATATGATGGCAAGTGACTCTTATAAGGTGCAAAGTGACTCTAATATGGTGAGAAGTCACTTACATGATTGATTAGAGCCAAAATGTGGCCCAAAATTGACTTGTAGGAAAGGGGTACCAAGAGGTGGTTAAAGGATGTCTAATTGCATTTGACGTGATGTTAATTGTTCAATATACGGTGGCAAGTGACTATGGGGCAAGTGACTCTTATAGGGTGTAAAGGTACTCTAATATGGTGAACAGTGACTTACATGGTTGATTAGAGCCAAAATGTGGAACAAAATTAACTTGTATGAAAGTGGCATTAATAGGTGGTAAAAGGATGTCAAATTGGATGTATATGATGTTAACATGTCAATTGTTGCATATATGGTGGAAAGTGACTCTTATAGGGTGCAAAGTGACTCTAATATGGTGAGAAGTGACTAACATGGTTAATTAGAACCAAAATGTGGACCAAAATTGACTTGTATGAATATGGCACTAAGAGGTGGTAAAAGGATTTCTAATTGCATGTCCATGATGTTAACATGTTAATTGTACCAATATATGATGGCAAGTGACTCTTATAAGGTGCAAAGTGACTCTAATATGGTGAGAAGTCACTTACATGATTGATTAGAGCCAAAATGTGGCCCAAAATTGACTTGTACGAAAGGGGTACCAAGAGGTGGTTAAAGGATGTCTAATTGCATGTACATGATGTTAACATGTTAATTATATCAATATTTGGTGGCAAGTGACTCTTAAAGGGTGCAAAGTGACTCTAATATGGTGAAAAGTGACTAACATGGTTAATTAGAACCAAAATGTGGACCAAAATTGACTTGTATGAATATGGCACTAAGAGGTGGTAAAAGGATTTCTAATTGCATGTACATGATGTTAACATGTTAATTGTACCAATATATGAGCAAGTGACTCTTATAAGGTGCAAAGTGACTCTAATATGGTGAGAAGTCACTTACATGATTGATTAGAGCCAAAATGTGGCCCAAAATTGACTTGTAGGAAAGGGGTACCAAGAGGTGGTTAAAGGATGTCTAATTGCATGTACATGATGTGAACATGTTAATTGTATCAATATACGGTGGCAAGGACTCCTATAGGGTGCAAAGTGACTTATAGGGTGTAAAGGTACTCTAATATGGTGAACAGTGACTTACATGGTTGATTAGAGCCAAAATGTGGAACAAAATTAACTTGTATGAAAGTGGCATTAAGAGGTGGTAAAAGGATGTCAAATTGGATGTATATGATGTTAACATGTCAATTGTTGCATATATGGTGGAAAGTGACTCTTATAGGGTGCAAAGTGACTCTAATATGGTGAGAAGTGACTAACATGGTTAATTAGAACCAAAATGTGGACCAAAATTGACTTGTATGAATATTGCACTAAGAGGTGGTAAAAGGATTTCTAATTGCATGTCCATGATGTTAACATGTTAATTGTACCAATATATGATGGCAAGTGACTCTTATAAGGTGCAAAGTGACTCTAATATGGTGAGAAGTCACTTACATGATTGATTAGAGCCAAAATGTGGCCCAAAATTGACTTGTACGAAAGGGGTACCAAGAGGTGGTTAAAGGATGTCTAATTGCATGTACATGATGTTAACATGTTAATTATATCAATATTTGGTGGCAAGTGACTCTTAAAGGGTGCAAAGTGACTCTAATATGGTGAAAAGTGACTAACATGGTTAATTAGAACCAAAATGTGGACCAAAATTGACTTGTATGAATATGGCACTAAGAGGTGGTAAAAGGATTTCTAATTGCATGTACATGATGTTAACATGTTAATTGTAAATATGATGGCAAGTGACTCTTATAAGGTGCAAAGTGACTCTAATATGGTGAGAAGTCACTTACATGATTGATTAGAGCCAAAATGTGGCCAAAAATTAACTTGTAGGAAAGGGGTACCAAGAGGTGGTTAAAGGATGTCTAATTGCATTTACGTGATGTTAACATGTTAATTGTATCAATATATGGGGCAAGTGACTCTTATAGGGTGTAAAGGTACTCTAATATGGTGAACAGTGACTTACATGGTTGATTAGAGCCAAAATGTGGAACAAAATTAACTTGTATGAAAGTGGCATTAATAGGTGGTAAAAGGATGTCAAATTGGATGTATATGATGTTAACATGTCAATTGTTGCATATATGGTGGAAAGTGACTCTTATAGGGTGCAAAGTGACTCTAATATGGTGAGAAGTGACTAACATGGTTAATTAGAACCAAAATGTGGACCAAAATTGACTTGTATGAATATGGCACTAAGAGGTGGTAAAAGGATTTCTAATTGCATGTCCATGATGTTAACATGTTAATTGTACCAATATATGATGGCAAGTGACTCTTATAAGGTGCAAAGTGACTCTAATATGGTGAGAAGTCACTTACATGATTGATTAGAGCCAAAATGTGGCCCAAAATTGACTTGTACGAAAGGGGTACCAAGAGGTGGTTAAAGGATGTCTAATTGCATGTACATGATGTTAACATGTTAATTATATCAATATTTGGTGGCAAGTGACTCTTAAAGGGTGCAAAGTGACTCTAATATGGTGAAAAGTGACTAACATGGTTAATTAGAACCAAAATGTGGACCAAAATTGACTTGTATGAATATGGCACTAAGAGGTGGTAAAAGGATTTCTAATGCATGTACATGATGTTAACATGTTAATTGTACCAATATATGATGGCAAGTGACTCTTATAAGGTGCAAAGTGACTCTAATATGGTGAGAAGTCACTTACATGATTGATTAGAGCCAAAATGTGGCCCAAAATTGATTGTAGGAAAGGGGTACCAAGAGGTGGTTAAAGGATGTCTAATTGCATGTACATGATGTGAACATGTTAATTGTATCAATACGGTGGCAAGTGACTCCTATAGGGTGCAAAGTGACTTATAGGGTGTAAAGGTACTCTAATATGGTGAACAGTGACACATGGTTGATTAGAGCCAAAATGTGGAACAAAATTAACTTGTATGAAAGTGGCATTAAGAGGTGGTAAAAGGATGTCAAATTGGATGTATATGATGTTAACATGTCAATTGTTGCATATATGGTGGAAAGTGACTCTTATAGGGTGCAAAGTGACTCTAATATGGTGAGAAGTGACTAACATGGTTAATTAGAACCAAAATGTGGACCAAAATTGACTTGTATGAATATTGCACTAAGAGGTGGTAAAAGGATTTCTAATTGCATGTCCATGATGTTAACATGTTAATTGTACCAATATATGATGGCAGTGACTCTATAAGGTGCAAAGTGACTCTAATATGGTGAGAAGTCACTTACATGATTGATTAGAGCCAAAATGTGGCCCAAAATTGACTTGTACGAAAGGGGTACCAAGAGGTGGTTAAAGGATGTCTAATTGCATGTACATGATGTTAACATGTTATTATATCAATATTTGGTGGCAAGTGACTCTTAAAGGGTGCAAAGTGACTCTAATATGGTGAAAAGTGACTAACATGGTTAATTAGAACCAAAATGTGGACCAAAATTGACTTGTATGAATATGGCACTAAGAGGTGGTAAAAGGATTTCTAATTGCATGTACATGATGTTAACATGTTAATTGTACCAATATATGATGGCAAGTGACTCTTATAAGGTGCAAAGTGACTCTAATATGGTGAGAAGTCACTTACATGATTGATTAGAGCCAAATGTGGCCCAAAATTGACTTGTAGGAAAGGGGTACCAAGAGGTGGTTAAAGGATGTCTAATTGCATTTACGTGATGTTAACATGTTAATTGTATCATATATGGGCAAGTGACTCTTATAGGGTGCAAAGGTACTCTAATATGGTGAACAGTGACTTACATGGTTGATTAGAGCCAAAATGTGGAACAAAATTAACTTGTATGAAAGTGGCATTAATAGGTGGTAAAAGGATGTCAAATTGGATGTATATGATGTTAACATGTCAATTGTTGCATATATGGTGGAAAGTGACTCTTATAGGGTGCAAAGTGACTCTAATATGGTGAGAAGTGACTAACATGGTTAATTAGAACCAAATATGGACCAAAATTGACTTGTATGAATATGGCACTAAGAGGTGGTAAAAGGATTTCTAATTGCATGTCCATGATGTTAACATGTTAATTGTACCAATATATGATGGCAGTGACTCTTATAAGGTGCAAAGTGACTCTAATATGGTGAGAAGTCACTTACATGATTGATTAGAGCCAAAATGTGGCCCAAAATTGACTTGTAGAAAGGGGTACCAAGAGGTGGTTAAAGGATGTCTAATTGCATGTACATGATATTAACATGTTAATTATATCAATATTTGGTGGCAAGTGACTTAAAGGGTGCAAAGTGACTCTAATATGGTGAAAAAGTGACTAACATGGTTAATTAGAACCAAAATGTGGACCAAAATTGACTTGTATGAATATGGCACTAAGATGGTGGTAAAAGGATTTCTAATTGCATGTACATGATGTTAACATGTTAATTGTACCAAATATGATGGGAGTGACTCTTATAAGGTGCAAAGTGACTCTAATATGGTGAGAAGTCACTTACATGATTGATTAGAGCCAAAATGTGGCCCAAAATTGAATTGTCGGAAAGGGGTACCAAGAGGTGGGTTAATGGATGTCTAATTGCATGTACATGCATGTGAACATGTTATTGTATCAATATACGGTGGCAAGTGACTCCTATAGGGTGCAAAGTGACTATATTAGGTGTACGTCTCTAATATGGTGAACAGTGACTTACATGGTTGAGTAGAGCCAAATGTGAACAAAATTAACTTGTATGAAAAGTGGCATTAATAGGTGGTAAAAGGATGTCAAATTGGATGTATATGATGTTAAACATGTCAATTGTTGCATATATGGTGGAAAGTGACTCTTATAGGGTGCAAAGTGACTCTAATATGGTGAGAAGTGACTAAATGGTTAATTAGAACCCAAAATGTGGACCAAAATTACTTGTATGAATATTGCACTAAGAGGTGGTAAAAGGATTTCTAATTTGCATGTCCATGATGTTACATGTTAATTGTACCAATATATGATGGCAAGTGACTTCTATAAGGTGCAAGTGACTCTAATATGGTGAGAAGTCACTTACATGATTGATTAGAGCCAAAATCTGGCCCAAAATTGACTTGTACAGAAAGGGGGTACCAAGAGGTGGTTAAAGGATGTCTAATTGCATGTACATGATGTTAACATGTTAATTATATCAATATTTGGTGGCAAGTGACTCTTAAAGGGTGCAAAGTGACTCTAATCTGGTGAAAAGTGACTAACATGGTTAATTAGAAACCAAAATGTGGACCCAAATTGACTTGTATGAATATGGCACTTAGATGGTGGTAAAAGGATTTCTAATTGCATGTACATGATTGTTAACATGTTAATTGTACCAATATATGATGGCAAGTGACTCTTATAAGGTGCAAAGTGACTCTAATATGGTAGAGAAGTCACTTACATGATTGATTAGAGCCAAAATGTGGACCCAAAATTGACTTAGTAGGAAGGGGTACCAGAGTGAGGTGGTTAAAGGATGTCTAATTGCATGTACATGATGTGAACATGTTATTGTATCAATATATTAGGTTCGTGGGGGGGGCAAGTGACCTCTATAGGGGTAAAGGTTACTCTAATATGGTGCACGTGACTTACATGGTTGTATTAGAGCCAAAATGTGGAACAAAATTAACTTGGTATGAAAGTGGCATTAATAGGGTGGTTAAAAGGATGTCCAATTGGATGTATATGATGTTTAACATGTCATTGTTGCATATATGGTTGGAAAGTGACTCTATAGGGTGCAAAGTGACCTCCTAATATGGTGTGAGAAGAAGTGGACTACCATGGTTAATTAGAACCATAAATGTGGGACCAAAATTGACCTTGTATGAATATGGCACTAAGAGGTGGTCAAAAGGATTTCTAATGCATGTCCATGATGTTAACATGTTAATTGTACCAATATATGATGGCAAGTGACTCTTATAAGGTGCAAAGTGACTCTAATATGGTGAGAAAGTCACTTACATGATTGATTTAGAGCCAAAATGTGGCCCAAAATTGACTTGGTACGAAAGGGGTACCGAATGAGGGTGGCTTAAAGGATGTCTAATTGCTGATGTACATGAGTTTTGTTACAAGTTAATTATACTCAATATTGGTGGCAAGTGACTCTTAAAGGGTTTGCAAAGTGACTCTAATATGGTGAAAAGTGACTAACATGGTTAATTAGAAACAAAATGTGGACCAAAATTGACTTGTATGAATATGGCACTAAGAGGTGGTAAAAGGATTTCTAATTGCATGTACATGATTTTACACATGTTAATTGTACCAAATTATGATGGCAAGTGACTCTTATAAGGTGCAAAGTGACTCTAATATGGTGAGAAGTCACTTACATGATTGATTGAGAGCCCAAAATGTGGCCAAAATTGACTTGTAGGAAAGGGTACCAAGTGGTGGTTAAAGGATGTCTAATTGCATTTACGTGATGTTAACATGTTAATTGTATCAATATATGGGGCAAGTGACTCTTATAGGGTGTAAAGGTACTCTAATATGGTGAACAGTGACTTACATGGTGATTAGAGCCAAAATGTGGAACAAATTAACTTGTATGAAAGTGGCATTAATAGGTGGTTAAAAGGATGTCAAATTGGATGTATATGATGTTACATGTCAATTGTTGCATATATTGGTGGAAAGTGACTCTTATAGGGTGCAAAGTGACTCTAATATGGTGAGAAGTGACTAACATGGTTAATTAGAACCAAAATGTGGACCAAAATTGACTTGTATGAATATGGCACTAAGAGGTGGTAAAAGGATTTCTAATTGCATGTCCATGATGTTAACATGTTAATTGTACCAATATATGATGGCAAGTGACTCTTATAAGGTGCAAAGTGACTCTAATATGGTGAGAAGTCACTTACATGATTGATTAGAGCCAAAATGTGGCCCTAAATTGAATTGTACGAAAGGGGTTCCAAGAGGTGGTTAAAGGATGTCTAATTGCATGTACATGATGTTAACATGTTAATATATCAATATTGGTGGCAAGTGACTCTTAAAGGGTGCAAAGTGACTCTAATATGGTTGAAAGTGACTAACATGGTTAATTAGAACCAAAATATGGACCAAAAATTGACTTGTATGAATATGGCACTAAGATGGTCGGTAAAGGATTTCTAATTGCATGTACATGATGTTAACATGTAATTGTACCAATATATGATGGCGAGTGGACTCTTATAAGGTGCAAAGTGACTCTAATATGGTGAGAAGTCACTTACATGATTGATTAGAGCCAAAATGTGGCCCAAAATTGAATTATAGGAAAGGGGTACCAAGAGGTGGTTAAAGGATGTTCTAATTGCATGTACATGATGTGAACATGTTAATTGTATCAATATACGGTGGCAAGTGACTCCTATAGGGTGCAAAGTGACTCTTATAAGGTGTAACGGTACTCTAATATGGTGAACAGTGACTTATCTGGTTGATTAGAGCAAATGTGGAACAAAATTAACTTGTATGAAAGTGGCATTAAGAGGTGGTAAAAGGATGTCAAATTGGATGTATATGATGTTAACATGTCAATTGTTGCATATATGGTGGAAAGTGACTCTTATAGGGTGCAAAGTGACTGTAATATGGTGAGAAGTGACTAAAATGGTTAATTAGAACGAAAATGTGGACCAAAATTGACTTGTATGAATATTGCACTAAGAGGTGGTAAAAGGATTTCTAATTGCATGTCCATGATGTTAACATTGTTAATTGTACCAACTATATGATGGCAAGTGACTTCTATAAGGTTGCAAAGTGACTCTAATATGGTGAGAAGTCACTTACATGATTGATTAGAGCCAAAATCTTGGCCCAAAATTGACTTGTACGAAAGGGGTACCAAGAGGTGATTAAAGGATGTCTAATTGCATGTACATGATGTTAACAAGTTAATTATATCACATATTTGGTGGCAAGTGACTCTAAAGGGTGCAAAGTGAATCTAATATGGTGAAAAGTGACTAACATGGTTAATTAGAAACCCAAATGTGGACCAAAATTGACTTGTATGAATATGGCACTAAGAGGTGGTAAAAGGATTCTAATTGCATGTCCATGATGTTAACATGTTAATTGTACCAATTATGATGGCAAGTGACTCCTATAAGGTGCAAAGTGACTCTAATCTGGTGATAAGTCACTTACATGATTGATTAGAGCCATAATGGCCCAAAATTTGACTTGTAGGAAAGGGGTACCACTAAGAGGTGGTAAAGGATTTTCTAATTGCATGTCCATGATGCTTAACATGTTAATTGTAATATGATGGCAAGTGACTCTTATAAGGTGGCAAAGTGACTCTAATATGGTGAGAAGTCATACATGATGATTAGAGCCAAATGTGGCGCAAAATTGACTTGTAAGAAAGGGGTACCAAGAGGTGGTTAAAGGATGTCTAATTGCATGTACATGATGTTAAAATGTAATTATATCAATATTTGGTGGCAAGTGACTCTTAAAGGGTTGCAAAGTGACTCTAATATGGTGAAAAGTGACTAACATGGTTAATTAGAACCAAAATGTGGACCAAAATTGACTTGTATGAATATGGCACTATGAGGTGGTAAAAGGATTTCTAATTGCTATGTACATGATGTTAACCATGTTAATTGTACCCAATATATGATGACAAGTCACTCTTATAAGGTGCCAAAATGACTCTAATATGGTGAGAAGTCACTTACATGATTGATTAGAGCCAAAATGTGGCCCAAAATTGACTTGTAGGAAAGGGGTACCAAGAGGTGGTTATTAGGATGTCTAATTGCATTTACGTGATGTTAATATTTTAATTGTATCAATATATGGGGAAGGGACTCTTATAGGGTGTAAGGTACTCTAATATGGTGAACAGTGACTTACATGGTTGATTAGAGCCAAAATGTGGAACAAAATTAACTGTATGAAAGTGGCATTAATAGGTGGTAAAGGATGTCAAATTGGATGTATATGATGCTAACATGTCAATTGTTGCATATATGGTGGAAAGTGACTCTTATAGGGTGCAAAGTGACTCTAATATGGTGAGAAGTGACTAACCTGGTTAATTAGAACCAAAATGTGGACCAAAATTGACTTGTATGAATATGGCACTAAGAGGTGGTAAAAGGATTTCTAATTGCATGTCCATGATGTTAACATGTTAATTGTACCAATATTGATGGCAAGTGACTCTATAAGGTACAAAGTGACTCTAATGGTGAGAAGTCACTTACATGATTGATTAGAGCCAAAATATGGCCCAATATTGACTTGTACGAAAGGGGTACCAAGAAGTGGTTAAAGGATGTCTAATTGCATGTACATGATGTTAACATGTTAATTATATCAATATTTGGGTGGCAAGTGACTCTTAAAGGGTGCAAAGTGACTCTAATATGGTGAAAAATGACTAACATGGTTAATTAGAACCAAAATGTGACCAAAATTGACTTGTATGAATATGGCACTAAGAGGTGGTAAAAGGATTTCTAATTGCATGTATATGATGTTAAACATGTTAATTGTACCAATATATGATGGCAAGGCTTCATAAGCTGCAAAGTGACTGTAATATGGTGAGAAGTCACTTACATGATGATTAGAGCCAAATGTGGCCCAAAATTGACTTGTACGAAAGGGGTACCAAGAGGTGGTTAAAGGATGTCTAATTGCATGTACATGATGTTAACATGTTAATTATATCAATATTTGGTGGCAAGTGACTGTTAAAGGGTCCAAAGTAACTCTAATATGGTGAAAAATGACTAACATGGTTAATTAGAACCAAAATGTGACCAAAATTGACTTGTATGAATATGGCACTAAGAGGTGGTAAAAGGATTTCTAATTGCATGTATATGATGTTAACATGTTAATTGTACCAATATATGATGGCAAGTGACTCTTATAAGCTGCAAAATGACTGTAATATGGTGAGAAGTCACTTAAATGATTGATTAGAGCCAAATTGTAGCCCAAAATTGACTTGTACGAAAGGGGTATGAAGAGGTGGTTAAAGGATGTCTAATTGCATGTACATGATGTTAACATGTTAATTATATCAATATTTGGTGGCAAGTGACTCTTAAAGGGTGCAAAGTGACTCTAATATGGTGAAAAATGACTAACATGGTTAATTAGAACCAAAATGTGACCAAAATTGACTTGTATGAATATGGCACTAAGAGGTGGTAAAAAGATTTCTAATTGCATGTATATGATGTTAACATGTTAATTGTACCAATATATGTTGGCAAGTGACTCTTATAAGGTGCAAAGTGACTCTAATATGGTGAGAAGTCACTTACATGATTGATTAGAGCCAAAATGTGGCCCAAAATTGACTTGTACGAAAGGGGTACGAAGAGGTGGTTAAAGGATGTCTAATTGCATGTACATGGTTAACATGTTAATTATATCAATATTTGGTGTCAAGTGACTTTTAAAGGATGCAAAGTGACTCTAATATGGTGAAAAGTGACTAACATGGTTAATTAGAACCAAAATGTGGACCAAAATGACTTGTATGTATGGCACTAAGAGGTGGTAAAAGGATTTCTAATTGCATGTATATGATGTTAACATGTTAATTGTACCAATATATGATGGCAAGTGACTCTATAAGGTGCAAAGTGACTCTAATATGGTGAGAAGTCATACATGATGATTAGAGCCAAAATGTGGCCCAAAATTGACTTGTACGAAAGGGGTACGAAGAGGTGGTTAAAGGATGTCTAATTGCATGTACATGATGTTAACATGTTAATTATATCAATTTGGTGGCAAGTGACTCTTAAAGGGTGCAAAGTGACTCTAATATGGTGAAAATGACTAACATGGTTAATTAGAACCAAAATGTGGACCAAAATTGACTTGTATGAATATGGCACTAAGAGGTGGTAAAAGGATTTCTAATTGCATGTCCATGATGTTAACATGTTAATTGTACCAATATAGATGGCAAGTGACTCTTATAAGTTGCAAAGTGACTCAATATGGTGAGAAGTCACTACATGATTGATTAGAGCAATATGTGACCCAAAATTGACTTGTACGAAAGGGTACCAAGAGGTGGTTAAAGGATGTCTAATTGCATGTGCATGATTAACATGTTAATTATATCAATATTTGGTGGCAAGTGACTCTTAAAGGGTGCAAAGTGACTCTAATATGGTGAAAAGTGACTAACATGGTTAATTAGCACCAAAATGTGGACCAAAATTGACTTGTATGAATATGACACTAAGAGGTGGTAAAAGGATTTCTAATTGCATGTACATGATGTTAACATGTTAATTGTACCAATATATGATGACAAGTGACTTTTATAAGGTGCAAAATGACTCTAATATGGTGAGAAGTCACTTACATGATTGATTAGAGCCAAAATGGGCCAAAAATTGACTGTAGGAAAGGGGGTACCAAGAGGTGGTTATGGATGTCTAATTGCATTTACGTGAGGTTAACATGTTAATTGTATCAATATATGGGGCAAGTGACTCTTATAGGGTGTAAAGGTACTCTAATATGGTGAACAGTGACTTACATGGTGATTAGAGCCAAAATGTGGAACAAAATTA